>NC_043746.1:2820755-2890098 GCF_902148845.1 Salarias fasciatus | reverse complement strand
GCATTAGCTCCCTTGTAGTTTAGCCAATCCCGTGTTATACAAATTTTGATCCCACCCCCGAAATCTACTGGCTCTGATGGTTCGAACAAGGTGTCAATCATCCAATCGGCCAATCCAGGCCTGAGCTATTGGCCTGCATATCTTGCTATCAGTGCGTTCACGATGGCAAAGCCAGAGGCAGACCTTTAAGACTTTTGAGCCGCCCCGCCCGATTTGGCCCGGCGTCACTGATACGTAGGACCTACGTAGGGCATCGAAAACTCATGAGACCCAAACGAGATCGTCACACCTCTCTGTTTCATACAGGCAGGGGTCTGGACCCCAGCCCACTCCTCATCAACGATAACATGCTTCGTTTGCATAAATAAACACCCCCACGGTGGGAGTCATGAGAAACACATGGAGAACCTAGGTTTCCCGGTTGGAGGCAGACTTATAACTCCGCCTCACGGCTGCACCGTCCACTTCGTCTAGCGCCGTCTACCTCTGGCTTTACCATCGTGAACGCACCTATTCACAAAGCAGACATGCGGGGCCTTACGCACGAGGAGCGCATGACGCAGGAGGTGGATTATATTATTTGTAAAATGTTTTTATTTGGACTTTACAGTCCATGCAAATAGGTTTGAAATTTGTTTATTTTTTTACAGTTTCCAATTTGTTTTTATTGTTCATAAATAAATGTTCCATTTTGATTTAAACTTTAGTTGCTTTTTTGTTTACTGTGAATGTATATACATATATGTATATATATATATATTATATATATATATATATTATATATATATTATATAATATATATATATTATATATATACACATACATATATATGTGTGTGTGTGTGTGTGTGTGTGTACATACATATATATATATATATATATATATATATATATGTGTGTGTAGAGGCAGGTTTGGTTGATTTTTGAAAAAAAAAACAAAGAATCCTCAAAATCTGAAAATGCATGTGATGATCACCAATAATGATATAAAAGTGAAATATATCGTTTAGCACATCAAAAACCTCAAATGGCACAGATGGTGCCAAAAATGTTCTGAAATGTGCCAGACTGACCATTTTGGAGAGTCCGCCTAACTAGTCTGCAATAAAACCTCTGTGATTTCGCTCTGCTTCACTTTAGAAGGATCAAACTTGGCAGAGATAATGGTCACACATTGTACTTTGCTCTGATATAGAGCTTTAGCTTCATCTGCATCATTTCAAAGAGATATTCATTGAATAAATGTGGGTTTTTTTTAGGTGGACATTAAATATGTCATTTATTCTTGTGTTCAATATTAATTTACTCTGAGTCAGTGACATGAATACTGATACTTACACATCTGAACAAATTTCACGACTGTTCCCTTTACTATGACACAAAAAATTATCCAAATAGACCTTGCAGAACCTGAGATATAGGCCATTCATTTTGGGTATGTCATTTTTGAGCAGAAACCTAAAAAACGGGCTGGAGTCCAACAGGTTTAAATGTATGAAATTTGTGCATGTGAGGCTTTTGTTTTAAATCCTAATTAAATTCCAGAGTGGATTAAGCTAAAATAAAAAATAAGATAAGTACCTACTGCAGAAAACATCTGTGCACCAAAGAAGAAGAAATCACAGCCCAGAGCTGACTTGTAAGCTTTGCAAATTGCTCCATTTTAACAATTCACTTCATTTTAATTCATGAAACAATCACAAAGCTTTTTCTTCTTCCTCTTCTCACTCTTTCTCTGCCATGGAGTAATTAATGAGAGGTCTGACTACTGTTAAGTTTAGCTGAAGCGTAGTAAATAGGGAGGACAAGGCAGCCGAGCGCGGGAGCTGCTAATTTCCATTAAACCCAAACCTAAAACAGTGGCTCACCCGAGGTTAAGCTTATTGTCAAATCAACCGTTCCACTGTGCGGGAGCAAAATCTTTAACATGTTAGAAGAAAACCCTCCCGTGCTAAAGCAGCAACACACACCAGCGTCTCTGGTCCATGCTTCACTGGACACCGATTGAGATTGAGGCTGAAGTTGATAAATACGAATGGCCATTCAGATTGTTCCTTTTATTGAATGACTAACCAGGTTGCTAATTTGTGTGACATAATTAATTACAGTCAATTAGGTAAACAGATGGGACAGAGAGAGCATGGAGAGGAAATGAGCCCGGGATCATTAACTGGTGTGGGGCGGCTGTATCGGGTCTCACACGGAGGCCCACCGAGGCGCCCTGGAGGTGCTCACTTTCAGTGCCAGGTGGAAGGAAATGAGGTATAAATGGACGGAGACAGAAGCCAAGATTAGGTTATGTTGACACTAAACAGGTGAGGTTGACTTTGAAGGACTCAGTTGCTATATTGAGTGAAAATTAATGTCTGTTTCACTGCTCCCAGCGGAGAACGCTCATCGTTTTCACCAACTTTTAACACTCGATTCCAGATGGGACATTGTTTTTCGTGAATTTGGCTTTTATTACTATTCAAAGGGCATAAAGTGATAATGTAATGTCAGCAGGTGCAGGAACCACCAAATATTGTTTGAAAATTACAACAGTAAAGAAAATCATTGTTCGTTGTGTGTAAATGTAATGCTGTTAACTACAGTGAGGAAGACGAACCTCGGAACAAACTTCAGTCTCAGATATTTTCAATTTAGTTAAATCTTTATCCATCTTTATGATTTATTGACAATTTCTTCTCTGCCTCAAATACAACTCATCACGAAACATCCAGTTTGCAAGAAGAAAAAAGCGAGCGACAGAGGAGGGATGTTCCAAATATAGGTATTTCTGTAGACTGTTATTCTACATTTTTCAATTTTTTCTTGTTGTTTCAAATGGAAAAACCCAATAATTCCACGTAGGTAATCATCAACAGCAGAAAAGGGAAACCCTGCAGAACCCTGCACAACCAGGTTCAGAGGAGGAGACTTTCTGCAGAACCAGACTCAGACGAGACTTTCTGTAGAACCAGACTAGGAGGAGGACTTTGTGATCCGGGTCTGAGACGAGACCGCAAAAAGTGGTCTCGAGACCAGGACCGGTCTCGAGTACTGCAAGTCTACCACACACAAAGGCTTTTTAAAAAATTGCATTTTCAGCAACTCCAACCACTGTTATTGTAAACACACCCCGAAATGTCCTAAAAGTTTCCTGTTTTCATTTGAATTTTTTTTGCAAATGGGGCCTCAACCTCACTGGTTGTGAGTCTCTGATCAAAGTCCTGGACTGAGATCCCTTCTCCATGCTTTGGTCTCCTCTGGGTTGGATGACTGCTCTCCGCTTCTCTTTGAAATCACAAATATGAACCTTCAGAAACTCCAGGACATCCAGAGCAGCAGCACCAGATTAGCACAGAAAGCACCAGGTCTGCAGTCCCTCCACTGGCTTCCTGTCTCTACAGCACAATATCTGCCTCCACGCCTCCTGATGCATCCAGGGTAAACCCTACAGAGGAGAGATCTTCCAGGATGTACAGTAGTTCCACTCATGCACATCCTTCCAGCAAACTGGCAATGAGCTCATTAATGTAATCTTTTATAGCATGGATTCACTTGTTCGAGCATGAAATGACAATGAGGAACCAGGGACCAGTATAACGCCTTTTAAAGATGACTCAGCTCACCCCTTGGCATTTTTCAAGATGACCTTTTTGTCTTTAGATCAGTTCTGTCCTCCTACATCTACACAATGACTATTTGACTCATTTAAGTATTTTTTTTTTCCAATAGTTTGGAGATTTCACCTGCTTTCTGTTTCTATTTCCAGAGGAAAAAGACCCTTCCTGAGAGGTTCAACCTTCTTGGCATTTCAAGCAGCAAGAAAGCTGTGTAACCCACCTAACATCTGACTCATTTCCTATCTTTCCTAATGTTGCCTTAATGAGGCAAACAAGTCTGCAGGACTATAACAAGCAGGAACTGCTTAACCATAAACTGATCACACAGACATGTTTTACTGTTGAATACTTGTAGCTCAACAGAAGCGTGGCACAGTGAGTAAGGCACAGTTTCCGTCTGAAACGTGATTCACACAATGTTCCAAAGCACATTTGAGCAGCAACAAGAGCCACAACAAAGCCATGAATAACAGGGAAGCTGAGCTGCTACACTGCATGCTCGCTCTCGATTGCAGGTTCCATTGAGTGTGACGGCTTAGAGTGAAGTAACAAACAGAAAATGGTCACTTTCCATTGCACTTACGTTGATGTAGTTGACATTAATCCGTTGCTGATAGTTGTTTTAGAAGAGCGACGTTAAAGCTTAAACTTATACTGAACTCTGACTGCAGCCATGTTCAGAGCACACAGCTCCAGACTGCCAGAGTTTTGGGTGCATTTCACGGAGCTTTCGGGCCCCAGAATATTGAATTTTAGGACTACATAAGCATTGAACATCCAAAGAAACAGTCGACTCTCTTCTTTTTTCAGAAAAAAAAAGTTCCTATCCTTTTCAGATCTTTAGAACTCGGCAGTAGAACATAGGGTGGTTTCAGTGAAAATGCCTCATTTTGACCAGAAAACAGAGAAAACGAGTTTTTTCTTCAGAGAAGCAGATTCAAGCAGAACAGCGACTGACATCTATTTTTTATTTGTAGCAAACCTCAAACATCTGAACGAGTTGTTTACTTCTATGAAACAACAAAAACAATACAGGAAAAAGACTTTTAATGATAAAAAAAAACTATAATTATTCTCAGATTTAGAACATAACACAAAAAAAAATAATGATTTACAGGTGTGTGTGTGTGCGTGTGTGTGTGCGCGTGTGCTCCAGATTGCATGAATTTAGTGTGCTAGTCCGTGAAGCATTCTCTCCTGCCTGCAGTTGGACACAGCAGGACCTGCACCAGAGCTTTGGTCTCTCTACTTTTACCCTCTGGTTGATACTTGACCTCTGATTGGTTCATGACCTCTGGTTGATTCTTGACCTCTGGTTGATCCACTCCCTCTGGTTAGTTCATGACCTCTGGTTGATTCTTGACCTCTGGTTGATCCACTCCCTCTGGTTGGTTCATGACCTCTGGTTGATCGACTCCCTCTGGTTGGTTCATGACCTCTGGTTGGTTCATGACCTCTGGTTGGTTCTTGACCTCTGGTTGATTCTTGACCTCTGGTTGATCCACTCCCTCTGGTTGGTTCATGACCTCTGGTTGATCCACTTCCTCTGGTTGATCCACTCCCTCTGGTTGGTTCATGACCTCTGGTTGGTTCTTGACCTCTGGTTGGTTCATGACCTCTGTTGATCCACTCCCTCTGGGTTGGTTCATGACCTCTGGTTGATCCACTTCCTCTGGTTGATCCACTCCCTCTGGTTGGTTCATGACCTCTGGTTGGTTCTTGACCTCTGGGTTGGTTCATGACCTCTGTTGATCCACTCCCTCTGGTTGGTTCATGACCTCTGGTTGGTTCATGACCTCTGGTTGGTTCATGACCTCTGGTTGATTCAGCGACTCTAAAAAAAACTGAAATATAAAAAATTTCACAAAATAAAACAATCTATATTGCTTTGTATTGGGTGTAGATTTTTGTTTGTCTTTGAGTTTCACACTCTATGGGGCTAGGAACTCACCTTGATCCAGACTCTGTAGAAATTCTTTTTGTTTTAATTACTGCAGGGCAATTTTTTATGTTTTATTCTTTACTTTTTATTTGTGCTGTTTGTGCTTTATGACATGTTTCAGGTTTGCTTTTATAATTATTTTCACACTCTGCCTCGTCTTTCTGTGCTTTAACACAAATCCACACTGACTCAAACGTGCGTACACGATGTCAGACCTGTCGTGAGATTTCATCCGTCCACATGCTCACGATCATATTGACAAATGCAGATCTCGTCTTTCATATGGCCGTACGATGGCTGTGCGCCCGTATAATGCCGTACGACCGTTTGATAAATGAGAGCCAATGTGTATAAAGCTTTGATCTGCCACCCCCGCACAAAACAGCAAGACGTTGATCGATGTCTTTGGGCAGCCAACAAGTTAAAATGAAGGAAAAGTTCATCTTCAATGTGATTTTCCCACTTACCTTTAGAAAAAAAAATGTCTCTTATTGCTAGTAGATGTCAAATGTGTGTGTGTGTGTGTGTGTGTGTGTGTGTGTGTGTGTTCTTGTATTTCTATCCTTGTCGGGGCCAAATGTCCCCACAAGGATAGCAAAACATGGAACGACGTGCCTTGTGGGGACCTTTTTTCCGGTCCTAAGTAGGAGAAACAGTGTTTTCTTGACCATGTTGTTGTTACTGAAAAAAGTAAAAGTGCAAAAACATTTCTTTAGGGTTAGGCTTTGTTGTGGTGTGGGTTAGGGTTAGGGTAAGGGTCAGGGTTAGGGGCTAGACATGAATGGGAGTCAATGGACGGTCCCCACAAGGATAGAAATACAAGACTGTGTGTGTGTGTGTGTGTGTGTGTGTGTGTGTGTGTGTGTTCTTTGCGGTGGACTGGTGGCCCGTCCAAGTTGTACCCTGTTTTTCTTTTTTTTTTATTTAATGCTATGATCATTTTCAGGGAGTGATGGATTCATTTTTTGTCAAGCAGTCAGGTCCGTTGACCTCTTGACCTTCATCACTTAAGCAGTGAAGCCTGACAACACAACAGAATGAACTGTCAAGTAGAACTTGACAGGTTGGACTGCATGAGAAGGATTCACTCAGAACACTGAATGTGGTCACAGTCGCCCTTTAGGTCAGAAAATAGATCTGCTCACAATATGGAATCTCCAAAACTGCTTTGCTAAAAATGAGTTTTAGGTCATTCTGAATAGTTACTGAACTGTCTGCTGTGTTTTAGTCCCTGATGGATGGAGCCTTGGCCGTACAGCTTCCTGCCCCTCCCCTCGGAGAGACCCAGTCTCACCTACACCCAACCTTCCAAACGTGGACCACATGTTTGATGTCTTTATGTTTGTTGGAAAATGTCCCAGTTAAAATCATAATAAGCAGTTGAGCTCTGAGTTATTTTTTTCCAATTTAAACGATACAGAACAACTCTGAAAAGGAACTGAGCGAAGGCACATGAGCGTCTTCTTCTGAAACACGGGGATCGATGCGTTTGAGTTAATGCTCTGAGACGTTTTCACAATTGATCCACAGACGTCAAGACATGCAGAAAAATGGAAGAGCTTCATGCACCAACAAAGCAATCGCATCAACAATCCATAAATAACTACTGAGAGTCAAAGGGTAAAAATGGCAAAAGTGATATGTTCCCATTTCCTGTTTGGCCTTTTTCTTTGAACTGTCAGTCTGATTCATTCAAAGTAGGGTCTCATTGCTCACAAAAGCAACACCTTGGATGAAAGCTGAACCTTCTACCTGGTCTGTCACAACAAAATACAAAGCGGTATGATGATGGACAGAGATTTAACACCAAATTTACTTCTAAAAATGTCTCCAAGCTATTTGGTAATCCCGAGTTAGATGTGTGACATTTACCCCAGCCCAAGCCGCCTGGTGAATTGTGATAGAAAATGTGAGCTTCGGCAAGTGAGCATGACTTTGATGAAAAAAAGAGAGGCAGCCACACACATTCTGATGCTGATAAATTGAGACAAACCAATGACTAAAACATCATGCATCCCTGCCTTCCGAAATCTGGCCGGGCGCCTCACTTGTCTTGTCACTGCTTCACAGTGCCGCTGACTGAGGCTGTGCATGACTCCGGTGCAACAGAGAGTCCACGTTACCCAGCTGATGCATAATCAATAGGACAAGCACTCTCCAAATAGGGTTTAACTTTTATTGAGCTCACTGAAGAATGAGTGGCCCGCTCTGTGTATGTGTAAGGCTGGCCTCTCTCTGGCCTAACTGCATTTTGTCTGAGATTCAGGCATTTTTTTTTTAGTGCTGACCTCTAATCACTGTGATGAAAACGGTGGGTAAGAGAGTGGAGCGGTTCCCGATCGATGCATGACAGAGATCTTAAAACAGAGAAATCAATCGGCTATGCCTCCAAAACTGAATACACATTCTCAAGGAGAAATGTGAGATGCTGATTAAAGAAAAAGCTCCCGAGAATAGTGCGGCATCATTTTCCCTTCATTCATTCTTGGTAGAAATGCAGCATTTATCATTTCTTTATCTTTTTATGCATGAGTCACTTGCCATTAAATAGATTTGAGAATGAACAAGCTCCAGGACGTGAGAGATCAGTTGAAGCAAATGCATGCTAAACCACAGCAGCTCGACTGGAAGAGATCCTGTCACAGCGCAGAGAGAATCATACAATCACCCACACTTCCACTCACTGCGGGACACTGCAGACTGCAGACATGACATTTCAATCATTTCCGTGCTTCATTTCAGAAAATTCTGACATTTAAACAGCAAATTGTAGAAGACAATGTTTGTTTACATGGAAACAGCAGAAATGTAGAAACCATTGGAGTTTGCATACAAGGTTGTTTTGAGAGCAGTGGTGGCCTGCGGGTTAGAGAAGTGATCTCGGGATTGGGACATTGCAGGTTTCATTCCCACTGCCAACAGGTCAACACTATCAATCCTTGTCCTCCATTAGTGCTGCAACGTGGCTGCACCTCCAAATCCAAGAAATAGGCTGGGTCTATGTGGGGAAAAGGAATGTTCCCAGAGTGCATCAGTAAAAACAATAATACGAGGGGGAACCGGAAAGAAACCGGACAGTGGTTATAACTTTTAATTTTTTTATTTTCACATTTAATCAAAACTGTCACCTTGAAAGTCCTCTCCTTCGGCTTGAATCCAGCGCTGCAGCCGGGATTTCCACTGCTCAGAACAGTCAGCATGCTGCTGCGTAATGATCCCTTTAAGAGCGATCTTTGATTTTTTTTTTGGACCTCGTCATCAAAGCTCCGCCCCTTCAGTTCCGTGTTCATTCTTGGGAAGAGACAGAAGTCTCACGGGGCTAAATGGAGGGGATACGGCGGATGGGGCAGCAGGGCCATGCCGTTTTTCATCAGGAACTGTTTTACCGCAGAGCCCTGTGGGTAAAACAGTCCCCCCTCTCCCACAGCGCCGCCGCTTCAGCCTGACCGCCTCCCGGAGCGCCGCAGCAGGGAGGATCTTCCAAACAGCCTCCATCGTCCTCCAGCTGCCTTCCAGCTTCTGGCACATGTCCACCCAGCCTGGTTCTGCTCCTGGTTCAGAGGCGCCGGAGCATTTTGGGATTTTTCGAAGAAGGGGCGGGACTGTAATAACAAAACACTGATTGTGAGCTGCCTGTGTGTCTTTGGGAGGTGAAATTTTTCACAGTTATGCTTAAGGCTATGCTATAGCGACATGTAACAGCCAAAAGTCTGAAATCATTCTTGTTTTCATTTTATAAACACAGTCTGGTTTCTTTCTGGTCCTCCCTCATAGTTTGAGTTCAATAAGTGAGAAGAGTGGGTCTCAACCTTTTTTCAGTGATGTACCCCTGTTCAGCTGTATTTTGTAATAATGAAGCATTTTGTAATAAACGTCCAAAATGTAATAATTGTCATTTCATTTTGTAACAAAGCAGTATTTTCTAATAAACTGCCCCAATGTATTTTGTAATAAATTTCGCTGCATTACATAAGTTACTACATTTTGAGAAGAGGGTTACAAAATGCTCTTGCAACTTTTATTTTCTGGAAAATGTAGTGATGTGGTGCATTGCACAATAATAGGGTCATTGCACAGTGAACTGAGACACGAGTGATTTTGATTGACTTTTATGCAGTTTCCCTTATTGCCATGTTGCTATATTCCAAACATAAGGTTAGTTACCTTTTTGAAGTTATTTGAAAACAGACAAAAAATCTAAGGGGTGCTAGACAACGCTCCGACCAGGGACTCTGTTGTTCTACTGGGGGCTTCAAGGCTCACGTGGACAGCGACAGTGAGACCTGCTGTGGAGAGTGGTGTTTTGTTATTGGATTTCTATTTTAGCCACAGTTTGTCTATTACGAACACAATGTTGGAGCACAGGGGGATCCACAAGCGCACGTGGCACCAGGACACTCTAGATCAAGGTTTCTTCACCCTGGTCCTCGAGGCCCAGTGTCCTGCATGTTTTGCCTCTCTCCCAGTTGGAACACACCTGACTGCAATGAGAGCTAATGACTGGGCTGCTTGGAACAAAGCCCAGTCATTAGCTCTCATTGCAATCAGGTAAAACATGCTCTAGATTACAGGTCGTTGATGGACTTTGTGGTCGTGTCATCTGACCTCTGACCTCATGTCTTGGACACTCGGGTGAAGAGAGGAGCAGAGCTGTGGACCGATCTCCACCTGGTGGTGAGTTGGATTCGCTGCTGGAGGAGGAACCTGGACAGACTTGGCAGACCCAAACGCGTTGTGAGGGTCTGGTGGAACCCTCTGTCAGCAGGGTTTTCAACTCCCACCTCCGGGAGAGCTTCTCTCATGTCCCGAGGGAGGCGGCATTACTACTGCAACAGCACATCATCAGCAGGGTAAAACTAACCTGTCTCATGATGGTCTAAACCCAGCTCACGTTCCCTGTTAGTGGGTGAACAATCCAACGCTTGGGAAATTCTGCTTCACAATGATAGAAAGAGGCGACATCGAAGGATCAAAAAGCGACGTCACTATGAACTCTTGGCCGCCACAAACCAGTTATCCCTGTGGTCACTTTTCTGACACCTCCTGCTTAGAATCCAAAAAGTCAGGAGGATGGTGAGGCCCCGCTTTCACGGTCTGTACTCACACTGAAAATCAAGAAAAAAATCAGCTCTGCTCCTCTCTTCACCCGAGTGTCATAAACATGCAGCCGGGGGTCAGGTGACACGACAGCTACGTAGATCATTGACCTCCGACCTACGGTGTCCTGGTGCCATGTGCACTTATGGACCCCGCTGTGCTCGAACATGGTGTTTGTTGGATAAACTGTAGCTAGCACAGAAGTCCTATAACAAAACACCACTCGGGTTCAGATCAGGGAGGCCGTGCATCCCAATCACCCCCCTCCAGGTCTCACTGTCGCTGCCCACGTGAGCGTTGAAGTCCCCCAGTAGAACAATGGAGTCCCCAGTCGGGGCACTGTCCAGCACCCATCCCAGGGACTCCAAGAAGGCCGGGTACTCTGCACTGCTGTTCGGCCCATAAGCCGAGACAACAGTGAGGCACCTGTCCCCGACCCGAAGGCGCAGGGATGCAACCCTCTCATTCACTGGGGTGAACTCCAACACCTGGCGCTGAGCTGTGGGGCTATAAGCAGACCCACACCAGACCGCCGCCTCTCACCGCGGGCAACGCCAGAGAAGTGAATCCAGCCCTTCTCCAGAGGTTCCAGAACCCAGGCTGTATGGAGGTGAGCCCGACTATCTAGCCGGTATCTCTCAACCTCCCTCACAAACTCAGGCAACTTCCCCCCAACGAGGTGACATTCCATGTCTGTAGAGCTGGTCTCTGTGTTCAAGGATCGGGTCGCCGGGCACCCTGCCACCCAATCCACACTGCACACTGATGTCCAGAGCTTTCATGTCTCACTTGCAGACATCCTTGTGGCACAGCTTAGGTTTGCCAAAAGGTCTTGTGCCAGATGCTAGCTCACGGTACAAGACGTCTTTAGGGATGCGGCTGTCTTCCATCCTAGAGCTGGGAATTATGGCTCTTTGAAGGGAGCCGGCTCCTGAGGAGCCGTTCATTTGAAAGAGCGGTTCAAAAGACTGGCTCCCTGACGAACGTCACATGACTTTTTTAGATACATCGGCCTCATTAGTGTAGAGTCAATCCGTTATTTTATGGTGTGTGTGTGTGTGTGTGTGTGTGTGTGTGTGTGTGTGTGTGTGTGTGTGTGTGTGTGTCTTCCATTGCTAAAACCTGTGATAAATTGGTCAATATGGTCTTTCAGATTAACTGGTGTCCTTGTTAACTGGTGACTGACTTCATTTAGCATTTCCTGCTGCTGCTGCTGCTGCTACTGGCAGCAGATGTTGAAATAAGACTCATAAACGGTCTGACAGCTTTTTGTCTGGTTGTTAACATCTACCAGCAACAAGGGACGTGAAAGAAACCCAGTCGCCAATTAATAGGGAAACCAGTTATTCCCAAACACCGGCTCCGCTCCGGGTTCTACACACTTCTCCTCCGCTAGTTAGCTGCTGCGTTCAGGTGACTGGAGCGAGCTGCGGAAAACTGAAACTCGGTCGTTCACATGAAGGCAGAGGTGACAGCTGGACTCAGGAGACACTCAGGAGACACGTGAAGGACACATGGACAATTTGCACAAAGGAACGGCTCTCAGACAGCTGTGAACCGGCTCTCGTCGTTCACTTAAAAGAGTCGTTCATTGAACGTCACAGCACTATTCCATCCGGTGAACATGGTCGAGCCGGCACAGCCTCCGCTGAGTGAGCAGCGTATGCATTGTGGGGAGACCGGCGCATTTGAGGACCTCTACGTTGGCACCTTGTCACTCTACTTGTTGAGGAAACGGCAGAGGCAGCGCATGTGGAAACTGTTCAGCCTCGGCTCCTGCTCTGCCTCACTGCCATGCAGTAGAGTGCTGATGATGGAGGCGTTGTACACTGCCATCTTGGTTGTGGTTGTCAGCTTGGGTTTTTCCCAGACACGTGTAGCAAGCCGACCAAGTGTAGTTGCAGCCTTCCCGATGAGCTGGTTGACTTCCACGTCGAGGGAAAGGTTGTCGCTGATTGTGGACCCAAGGCAGGTGAACTGGTGCACAACGCCTAGTTCATAGATGTGGATGGTGATGACAGATGGTGTTTCCACACCCTGGGCCAACACACTGGTCTTTTTCATTATACATTATACATCTGTTTGGTTTGTATTGTACACTTTTCTGTCTTCCTATACTGTCAAGGCGTGAGAACAAGAGGTCTACATTTTCAGAGCTCATTGATGTCTGGGCCAATCCGGTCAGTTTCAACTGAACAAAATCCACAAGGATCCCCACAGAAATCAGCTTTCTCAGCAGAGCAAGATCTAGGATGTTGTCACTTTTTACTACCAGTGTTCATTCAGTTACAGTAGGCTAAAGTTAAAGTGATAGTTCGGGATTTTTGACATGAATCTGTATGGCATCCCAGTCAGCAGTGTTGTGCATTCACACAGACTGACCCCTGACCCCTGACAGCGTCCATTGAGTGGAGATCCTGTCCAGTTTTGGTCCAGAGGAAAGTAGTCCATCATGTTTGCTGTGGTCACCAAAATAAAGCGTTTTTCTTCTCAAACCAATATGTGTTTGAAAGAGTGATGTATTTGCATCACAAACTGTTGTCGGCGAAAAAGTCAGACCTCGTAAACGCTTGGCACTATTTTCTCGTCTCCAGCTCCAGCTGCAGGGAGCACGGAGATGCTAACAGCTAGAGCTAGCTAGCTCTTCACTAGCGGTAAGCAAAGTGAAACCAGCGCGGCTGCCTGCAGCTGGAGACGGCGTGGAGTGACATGAAGGGAGAGAAAATAGTGCCAAGCGTTTACGAGGTCTGACTTTTTCGCCGACAACGGTTTGTGATGCAAATACATCACTCTTTCGAACACATATTGGTTTGAGAAGAAAAACGCTTTATTTTCGGGCCCCAGCAAACTTGCCGGACTACTTTTGTCTGGACCAAAACTGGACAGGATCTCCGCTCACTGGACGCTGTCAGGGGTCAGGGGTCAGGGGTCAGTCTGTGTGAATGAACAACACTGCTGACGGGGATGCCATACAGATTCATGTCAAAAATCCCGAACTATCCCTTTAACCATCAGCGATGGGACACATCAGTGCAAACAAACAATTGTAAATCTGACTGAAGCCTGAAAAACTGTCCTGGAGCTCGCTTTGCATATGAGCCGCAGACCTCTCCTGTCTGTTTGAGTACATCTTTGAAAGTGAGATCAGTGGCAGACATGGATGATGCCACTCTTGATACGTATCAAAGCTGCTCAGCATTCTATCAAGCAGGTAGACCGCCCTATCACAGAAACTCATTATTTGCTAAAAATGGTTTGGCTCTGAATGAAAGCTTTGTAATTTTAGGCATCAGAGTGTAACTGGGTTTCCTGGGCGTTTTTATTTTTTCCATATCATATGAAAATGAGCCCCTTCGGGCTTTCTTAGTAGCTCTTACAGGGCTATTACTACAGTTCTTGAAGCGGGGATTAGCTTGTGTTAGAAATCACGCTGCCAGATGCTTCTGGCTCTGACAGCTGTACTTGGATAAGAGAAACAATTGTGATTTTGAAGACGATACAGTCACAGCCTTTATATAGGCTTAGAATGTAGGAAATGAGTGCAAGTGTAAGATGAAAAAGAATGGAAAATTCCTCAGTGTGTAGATTACTTACTATTGCATCTTAGTATGCAACACTGTCTTCTGATTTACGATGTGATGCTTAAATTTCCCCAAAGACTCAGTTTCATCAACATCGAGAGGAAAGAATGTGGATGAACGAGAAAAGAGTAAAGATAGCTCAAAGTGAATGAGAGATTACAGTCAGTTCTGCAAGGATCAGACTGATATAATGAGAATTAGGCTTCTTTCTCTATTTGTCCACTACCTTTTGATGAATGGAATGTGTTTATAGGAGAAAAAGAAGTTACAGTAATGGTAACTTACCCAGAGTCTTAATGCAATTCTAATATATCTGTGGTGAAAATGCTGACTAACGCCAGAAAAGTTATATCTAATGTTATGTTATTTGTCATGGAGGAGAAAACTTGCTAATTGATTTCAAACACAACATAACATTTTTGGCTGATATGAATGCAATTATCAAAGCTAGTTGCCTGGGAACAAAAGTAAAGTTTGGCTGAAAAAACAAAAAAACAAAAAAAATCATTTTAAAAGTGGTTGAAAAACACACTGAGACCATTGATGACTGTTGACACTCCATGGGTGGGTCAGTGAAAATGTCTCTCTTTATACCCCCGAACCCCAACTGGAACAGCAGAAAGCCTCTTCTGAGTTTTAGAAACATTTCAGAAAATTATATACAGTGAAGGTTATATATACATATATTTACGTACCTATACACAAACACTCATATATGTACACATACATATACACACATATATACACACCCGTACACACATACATATACAATAAGTACAAACAAGGAATAAGAGATTAAAAATATGACAAATGTGCTGAATAAAAGAAAAGAGGTGATGAAAGGAAATCAGAGTGCCAATAATAATAATAATGCATTGGTTTTATACAGCGCTTTTCTAGACACTCAAAGACGCTTTACATTGCATTCTTCATTCTCTCCATACTGGGTGGTGGTAAGCTGCTGCTGCAGCCACAGCTGCCCTGGGGCAGACAGATGGAGGCGAGGCTGCCAGTCTGCACCATCGGCCCCTCCGACCACCACCAACCACTTACTCTCACAACTTTCATACTAGGCAAAGTGGGTGAAGTGTCTTGCCCAAGGACACAACAACAGTTTTACGCCTGCGGGGATCAAACCACCAACCTTCCGGTTATAAGACGACCCGCTCTACCATCTGAGCTACTGTCGCCCCAATAAGAGCGCTGCCCGGAGAAATAGAACCTGCACAGCAAATTCTATAGCGCTCTTTCCCAGTGTAAAACATTTTGAGTTACTGGGTGTTAAATTGGGTGTTGTTTTTACACCTGCCGTCTTGATAAAGCTCTGGCGGTGGAGCTGTTTCAGGCTGTCAAGAGTCAACGCTCCTGCCTGAGTTAAATTCTACATCCGGGTGTTTCACGCCCACTGCCGCTCAGTCTCTAGCAGACTCACGTGATAACAGTGTTATCCATGTGTTAGCCCCCCCCCCCCCCCCCCCCCCCCCCCCCCCCCCCCCCCCCCGTGCCTACAGCAGCTAGGATCGGCTCCAGCCACCCGCGACCCCGAGAAGGACAAGCGGTACAGAAAATGGATGCACGGTGTTGAAAATAACATTGAGGTGTTCATACGAAACACCCTGAGTGAAACACAACTACACAATTCAAAGTTAAAAACGCACCTTAAAAAGGTTGAACAAAAACACTGTGAATAACACAAATTTACTTGATGAGTGTAAAGATATATCACTTCTTAGCTTCTACAAAATTTCCACTGAAAATCTAATATATTCACACCAAGTGTTGCAAAACAACAAAGCTTGGTGGAACAAAACACTTCTATTGGTGATAAAATAACACTGTGGGTGTTAGAAAATTAACACCATGAGGGAGTTAAAATGTTAACACTTTCAAAAGTGTAAATTTAACTCGGACTCCGTGAGAATTATATAAACACAGAAAAAGTGTTAAATTTAACACTATGGGAGTTGAAATAACACTTTAGATTTTGCTGTGTAAGCAGCACATCGCTGTGAGCTTCCTCTGTCAGGCGGGTGAGACTTATTGTACAGGGTGACGGCTTGTGGCAGGAATGATTTCCTGCGTTGGGAGCTCCTCCAATGGGACGCACCCGCTTACATGCACGAGCACCGCTGTTACAGCACTAACCCGTCCTCAGCGCTTCGTTTCTTCGTTTTTCTTTATTTGCACTACGCCAAGTTATGGCGCACTCAGCGGTAAGTAAACCCCCAAACATTCTTCTCCGCCGTTCTGCAACGACGCTCCGTCCTTCTCAGCTTGGCAACACGTGCACTGAACCAGGGCCAGTGCACGCCACTGAGATGTATGCGCAGGGGGCAGGTAGAACGGCGAAGGGATTTGATTGGTTTACAACCAAGGTGTCCCGGCAAGACTGTTGGTTGCTGTTTTTCCTGTTTTACTCCTGCTGTAGAGAGCGGATATTTTCCAAACTACTTTAAGAACACGCTATGAATTGCTTCCCATCGGGTCATAAAGATCATTTTAACCAGTATTAAAAAAATGTATCTCATTCAGATCGCCAGCCCTAGCTTTAAAGTTGTTTTTTTTTTCTTTTTCTTTCTTATAGTGCTGTGTTGTTTTGTCTGTGAATTCACAGCCTGAACAGCAGAAATATTTCTCTACTGAGAGCATATGTGATGGGAGGAAAGTTTCAAAATTGAATGATGGTCTAGAGTTAAAACTGTACTATGATAAAATGTCAAATAACAAAAAAAAAAAAAAAATTAAAAAATAAGAGCCAAAAATCCATTTGGAATTTTATTCTGCTAGAAAAACATAGCTCTTGAATGATTTGTGCCTGTATGCAGATGTTATAAAAACTGTGCATGACTTTGGTGATGAGAATGATACACGAAAGAGAGCTTCAGAAATCTGTTGAAGTGCAATTTCAATGTCTGTAAGATTCTGATGGGAATCTGTACAATATGACAGAAGCCAGGATGGTACGGATACAACGTTTTATGGCAAAACATGGAGAAGTCAGTAAAGTATTCAAAGTATCAATTTGGCTCAGGATCAAATTGAAGGCATTGCCATTTATCATTTGGTGATCCGAAACTTTTGTCCAAACTCTTGTGCCAGTGTGTCTCACAAAAGTCAGTGTTATGCATGTGTTGTGTAAAGTTGGAAAGCAAGAATGGAAAAGACCCCTTACTTGTAATATTGCACCAAGTGTCATCCTATTTTCATCTAATGCCACAAACTTACTGTGTATAGAATCCACCAGAATGGAATACACACTGCTTACAAACGCCACAGGCTGTGGAACAGGAAGCGTTTGTCTAATCGTCCCCTTCAGCATAAGTTGTCATAAATACTGGTTGAAAATAAAAGATCTTGATTGTAATTTTGATTGATTGAAAAAAATTGAAAATAATTAAAATGAAAAGAATTAAATTGTGCTTATTCTTTTTTGAAACTCAGTCAAGGACAGAAACTTTAAGTTAAGTCATTCAACTATTTTTTTCTTTCTGAAAATCATCGTGGAGCAGAATGCAAATTTAGTATCCACCAGAAACAGTGCTCACATTATGTGCTGTCTAAGCTGTATCGCAGTAGATCAGTCTGGGAATTCAACATTTGCACTGTGACCAAAACACCAGTACGTTTATTGCTTATATGCTCACAGAAAAATAAAGTGTACTCGGAGTATGAATAGTAAACTGTTTCTTTTTTCAGACCAAGGTCACGCAACAGGCGCTTGGTGAGGTAAGGTCTTTGAGTCAGGGGACGCGTTTAACCTTCCCTCAGTCTGGATTTATTCATATCTGTTTTATTAGAAACTATAATGTGAAAATCAACACATCTACATCTGGATTTACAGATGCTGTGGCTCAAATTGCTCCCTGTAGATGCATCAAAGGATTTTCTGTACAATCAGACTCAGAGAAACAGATTTTCTACAGAATCAGAGTCAGAGGTGGAGACAGAGAGAAGCTCACACTACATTGGGAAGGCAGAAAGTTAGTGATATGTGATCGTGAAACACAGTGAGTGAGAAAGGACAGCAGCTTGGATATCTGATGTTATTAGAGGAGACATCCCACTGTTCTCAGTGTACTAATATAGATGTGGTGATATTTTTCTCTCAATGTATCAAGCACATTAAACCTTGGCTACAGATATTTATGTAACATGCATCTAACATGTAAACTTGCAATCCTTGTGTTGCTACATTTGCTCTACTTCTTCACTGAGTGTAGATATTAGTAGAGATAACAAAGCATTCTCATCATACCAGTAAAGCTATCTATGCAGTGATATGTTTCTACATAACTGAATGTTGGCGCAAGTGTTTTGAACTGAATGGGAAATGTGAACAAATCTTTTCTCTCATCAACAAAGGGTGGAATTCAAGGAGAGTGGATCTGCCTACTCACATATCAAAAGTTATGCTACTTACTCCAAAATCACACACAGTCCACATCATCTCACACTCACACCAAACTGTTGGTTAATGTCACTCTTCCTAAGGAATTTTATGTTTACAAATTTAACTGCCAACAGCTGTTCCAGGCATTTACTTTTCAAGAAGAAGGGATATATTGTATTTAGGCCTTTCATTTATATTGTAGATTGAATCTTGAATATGGCCACAGCAAATCGTTCTGCACTGGAATCCCAGTCCACGTTCTCCTGGAACTTGACAGTTGTCGAGTTGAGCGTCACCTGGAACAACTATCCAACATCATTACATGTTCACGCAAATGTTTTTTGTAATCCCATTGGTAATGCATTACTCTCTGCACATATGTGCCATTCCATTAAAAAAAAAAAATAAAAAAAATAAATAAAACTAGCTACAGCACCCATTAGTGACCCAGCATTAAAACATCTTTTCAGTATTTCTGCCATTTTCAAAATGTTTCCATGTAAACGCAAAATGTCTTCTGAACCGAAAAGTCCATTTAGACAGTTGTCTTCCTCCCAAACATTTGTACTACCGGTTCGTCCATTCATTATAGAATGTACTTATAGTAGCAGTTGTCACATGAAGGAAGCAAACAGAAAGTTTCTGTCTCTCCTTAACATCCCCTTATAACATCAAGTCGGAAAACACTGGTTCTTATTAATAGTTATTTGTGAAGTTGCCTGAAGCACTTCCAACCTTTTCCAATCAAACACTTGAAGATTAGTCACTTGCCCCACTTCCAGCTGTCCTTTCTTGGCAGCTTCCTTTTTGACTTAGAGAAAAAATCAGCAACTTCATTCGAACCCTAATTTGGCTTCATTAGTGCTGAAAGGCTTAGTCCGGTCAAACAAACCAGTTTTGTTCATTAATCTTGACTGTGCTGCTGGTTATATCGAAGCTGTTCCCATGGCTGCTTTTATTGCCTTTAGAAAAAGCCCCGTGGTTAGGATGTACTCCTGTAGCAGCATGGGTGGCTGATAAAAGCAGGTAATCCATTTGCCTGAATAAGCCAGATGGACAGACCGTGCCTTAAGTTCTCTTCAATAATCTAAGTCACAGCAGCTGAAGTCAAGATGTTTTATTCCATCCAGCTGGCTGCACATCTCGCGTCGGGTCACATGGGGTGGCTTCTGAAATGCCATGACCTGCAGGAAGCTGCTCAGCTGAGGGCGAAGTGTACAGAGACAGAAAGATAAGGTAGACTCGGGACAGCCATTTGTTTTTTCAATCTGATGTTTAGGGCTGACTTCAAGTGCTCAGATCTGATTTGTGTGTCTGAGTGTATTTGTGTTTGGACTAATGTGTTTGCTGTGTCTGGCACACTGCTGGCTTAAGGCAATGTCACACAGGGGGCAGCTCTGAGACAGTGAATGATGACTAGAACAAAGTCACCCAGTTGACATGATGTGATCAGCTGATAGTTCCTGCTTCTTACTTTTAAAAGGCCAGAAGTTTTCGACTGGCCTTCTCAGAATGTGATGAAAATTTCAGTGGAACGTTGAAGAAATACAGCTTCCTGATAATCTATTTGAGAGCTTGATATGATAATCTATCTGATAATCCAGCGAGAGTTTGTCTGCTCTTAAACGACTGGCAGTCAATGAGTTAATCAAATACCATCTAATGATGCTTCTGTCCCCTATTTATACCACATGCATTATGACATGAGCTGCTGATAAAGAAACTCAGCAGGAGCCAAAAGTGACTACTTAGTACAGGGGTGTCAAACATAACCTTGAGGCACCTGAACACACCCCTGGACTCAAAAATGTTCTGAGAAATTCTTCAGTGACTCACAAGAGATCGGAATTGTCTGTCTCTAGCTCTGCTAAGCAAGAGTGGACATCCTCTGAAGGAACACTTTGAGGATCTCTTAAACCTGAGGGGCATCGCTTTCTTATAGTATTCAGTGGCTTCTGGGGTGTCCTGGTCCAAAAAACTTCTTGGTGGTTCCAGGAATGGATGATATATGTCCAGAGGTGCTGACAACCTTGTATATTGTGTAACTGTCCTAGTTGACATGCCTCTGCAGTATTACCTGGACCTCTGGCACAGTGGCTGGGGGACCAGGGTGGTCATCCACATTCTCAAATAGGTGACTGGACTGCTAAGGATTGGGCTGTCACATTTCTCAGCATCCCTGGAAAGGCCTTTGCTGGTGGGCTGGAAAGGAGAGTTCGACAAGTACTTGAACCTCAGACAAAGGAGAAACTAGGCAGATGGGTTCTGTCGTTTTCTTGATACAAACTAATCCAAAATTGCCCCTCATTATAACCCCTTAAAGAATGTGGGAAGACCACCAAGGACAAAACAAAAAAACAAGTTGACACTCTTTTGTGTCTAGAGGTTGATCCTGTAAACATGTTCATGAATGCTAATGGGAAACATAGCAGTGCATCAAAAGTGGATGGTTTCCTCATAATTCTTTATTTTTCCTCTAAAATGTGTAATGTTCCATTCTTGGCTCGCTGTCATGGCCATCACAGCTTTATGTAGTGATGAACCCGACAAGCTGTGAGGGTGGTGTGTGCCCAGTTTGATTAAATAAGCCAATCAGTAGCAACATAACAGAATCACTATCCAAAATGCCTTCAGTCATTCTGCCTCCGATCCTGAACACAGCAAAACAGTCAGTTAATGAGTGTCAGACACTGTGGTCGGCTAGGAATTTAAATAAGTCTATGAAGAGAAAGGCTTTCTCAAAGCTACACTTACAGTTGTAACCCTCAACTGGACAAAGTTAGGAGATACTTGGTGATCCATCTGTTTTTATCCTCCACAGTGCTGGAGCCAATCCCAGCTGACTGTGGAAAAGGGCTGGATGCAGCTCGGACAGGTCGCCAGTCCATCACAGGGAGAAAGACCACCACACCCACTTACATTCTCAACTTGGGGCAATTTAGGGTCACCAAATAACCCCCATGATGGGTTTTGCATTGTGGAAGGAATCTAGACTACTGTGAAAAAAACACACAATTCAGACAGAAACCATGAAAGTCTTTTCCACATTAAGTGATGTATCAGAAATATAACTTTGTCTTCTTCAGATTAGCAGCTGCTCAACAATGATATTCAGAGGTACTATATTCGGAGCAAAATGTGCCTTTTGTGAACTGTTTTTTCACCGTTTGAAAGAACCAGCCCCCTCACTTGACTCGTGTGACCTCTGGTGTTCGAACCTTTTTGAGTAAAACAATTAGCCACACCTGTTTGTGCATGGACTCATCCCCCATTCTTCTGTTTTCAGCCGAGACAGAGACTCACCACCTTCATCAGGCCTTCAGTGTTTTCTTCAGTTCCAGCAGTCTTGGCTTGAGGAAAACCCCGCCGAATCATTTCTCTGTCTGAAAACCCCTTGTGTTGTGACATCCTGATATTTTGACTGATGCTTGCGCTGACTGTTCTTGGAGGCATTTTGTAGTCATCCTGCAGACCGTGTTTGAGACGGAGGCACCGAGCTGCACTCATATGATTCTGCTGTTGTCTTTCTGTATTTGATGTCTTGTCTTTTCTCTATATATATTCATTTTTTTGACTGGGTGCCACAAAGTCTGAAGTCAAATCAGAGCTGAAGCTGCAACAGAAAATGTGCCAGTATGCAGAACCAGCAGCCTACATGTGGGATTTGCAGAGGCAGTATTTAGCTTACAAGTTGTGTATGTTATTACTGTCAGGTTACGAAGTACTATTGTGATCTATGTCGGCCATAATATAGTGAGGGTCAAACTGTCTTCTCAGAAAAACAATTGTTTAAGTATTTGGGTTCAATTAGTTCACTAGGCCCAGCCTGTCTTGTCACTGCTAGGGCATGGCTGTCTACTTAAGTGTTGATGGTGACCTTTTAACCTCTCTGCCTCTATCCAGAGAGAGAGAGTTGGAATACTCTTTTTTTTTCTTTGCAAAACTAAATTAAGAAAGCATTTTAAACCAAAACCATCGGCGCACTAAAAAGGTCTTGCTTTCTTGAAAGTCTTTTTTTATGTATATGTATATATATATATATATATATATGTATATATATATATATATATATATATATATATATATATATATATATATGTATATATATATATATATATATGTGCATGAGCAATACGTATCAGCTTCTTAATAAAACTCCATAGCTTGCTTCACCACCTCAAACTATTTGCAGCTTTTACTTCAATTTGCTCCTTGCCAATCACTGTGAAACCTAAATTGTAGGCAGTTTTTGAGGTAGTTAATAGAAAACCAGTCCTTACAAAGAGGCTGCTTGATGGCTGCCCTCTTTGGACGCATATTTGAAAGATTGTTTTCAAGAACATGTTCCAACATCTTCACCTGGTCTGAGCTGATGGACAACACAGATCATGGAGACTCTTTTTGAATTGGCTTTTACAAAGTTGCACTTGAGAGAGGAAACAGGCCACGCCCCCTCTCAAGCTCTCTTTGTTACCGAGCACATGTGGACAGCACATCCCTCTGATCCGCCATTTTCACTGTAGTCTCTGGCTGGCCGCCATTTTCATCTATAGTGCCATCCCCCAGTCCTCCATCTCACCTCACAAACCTTCTCTCTCCCTCAGACACACACACACACACACACACACACACACACACACACACACACACACACACACACACACACACACTAAAATCCATACTAAAACGACTTGTATAGACACTTGGATAGAATTGTGTGTTGGTTTTGCTTTCTTGTTAATAAATATAATTTTTGGAATCATTTGTGTCGTTAGTGTTTCAGTTATGAATGGAATGTCGATCTCCTCTGTCCAAGAACTCCAGAATCCTTCAGGTTTTACTGTTAAAATTTGGTAATTGTTAATAATCTAATTATTAATCCAAAATCCAAATGAATAGTCTAACCAAGTCCATGAGACTGATTACAACGAATCGGCTCTGTTCCTACTAAACGTAGGCAGTGCCCTGAGGTTACCTGACGAAAATCAGATCCAGAATTCTTTAATTAATAGTTATCTTTGATAATCATTAATTATTACTGATAGCCAAATTCATTAAGTTGAAATCACAACAAAGTGCTACTTTTCAAAGTTGTTGACTCTGTGGAATCCTTCAATTTAAGTCTCTAGGGTCCTTGTGCTGGTAAAGATGTCCTTTATCGTGCCTGTGCTGAAGCAGACACCTCCTCCATGTGGATCTAAGGACCATAGAGTGGCGGTGCTGAAGTCACACATCACGAAGACCTTGGAGAGACTCGTCCTGGAGCAGCTCCGGCCCCTCCTCAAGCCTCACCTCTACTTCACTAAGCAGACTTCATCTCAGGACAGGGGACAGCACCTGGACTGAGCCCAGCACTGAGAGTCATGACGGTACACTGGACTGGATGAGAAGCACTGAGGCTCTTTACAAGAAGGGTCAAAACGTTCTATTTTTTCCTGCTTTCCTTCAACACCTGCTGCACTAAAGAAAAAACATGATGTTCTGTTCTATTAACAGCCCGTTATGTGTGGAACAACACCGAAAAAAAAAATCCCCTCTGGAATGAATAAAGACTGAGGTATGCTATTGTGTTCTATAATGTGGAGCAGGCCTTGGAAAATTCAGTTTGCTCCTGATGTGAATGGTTCTATTTTGCTAAGTTTGTGACAATGGGTAAATCCATCAGCATTTGGCTTCACAGTAATGTTTTGATGAATCAGATTGGTGAAGGGCATCACAACTTTTTTTGAGAAACAATGTGAGGAAGCTGTGGTTTTGTTCATGTTGAGCATATTGGAACACTTAACAATACATTCAAGTTGAACCACTGCTTGAAAAGCTCATAAATGAGACAGAGATGCAAGACTTTGAAAATGAAAGTAACAACTGGAGAGGTGGGGGAGCATGGAAAAGACAGAGACAGACTGAGATGCTCTCCTCCAATGTTTTTTTTTTTTTTTTTTCCCCAGCTGGAAGTGGGTCACGAAGGGCCGGAGGTTAAGACTGTGACAACAGCTCTCTGCTCGCTTCTGTAAGACCTGTTCTTCTTTCTCAGTGGAGGGAGATATTATGTGAAATTGATTTCCGGGGACAAAGTAAGAGTGACTGAGTCAAACGGAGGGAAAGTGGAGCACGGAGGTAAAGTGCTGGAAAGGGAAAGTATCAGAGTAAAGAAAATATAATACCGAGAAAGACAGGGAGAGTGCAGACATTATGTAAATGAAATAGTTTCACTTTGTGAAATAACTTGAATGAATTATACTTCGACTAACCCTCGGGCAGGCTCACATTCCCCCATTTTTTTCTCTCTGGAATTATTAAGTATGTTTATATAACGTTCCCTTTGTGCAGGTGAGGCTCAAATCAGCATGTAGACGCAGTTTTTCAAAACCTGGAAATTCTTTAAGAAACTTAAACATTATTGAGCAAAGTAATCATATACAGTAAAGAAAATCGCCCTTGAGGATGTGCACTTTTAAATTAGAAGCCTGTTTTTCTATAGAATGTTTATTACCTGGGAGATGATTAAATGGAGACATGGGTAGGGATCGAAAGTGTGCCTGTTAACGACCGCAGGAAACCCCTGGATGAAAGAAAAGAAGCAGCGAAGCAGAGGTGATGAGAGAATATGGCTTCTTTAAGGTGCTGTTTGGATATGGCTTGGTAAGTATCCCTGTGGCCCTGAAGCATGGTGCAAGCTCACCTCAGTCACTGTTATTTTGACAGATTCGGCTTCATGAACAGCTGTGTGATGTTGTATCACAGTCTGATGGGAATCAAAGCGTGGTGCATCTTCCAGCTGTTCCTCACAATAAGCACTGACTTCTCCTGCAGTTTGAGCTACAGCAGCGTGTTTGGACCAGGTCTTCAGGTGTCACTCATTCAGGTGTCTTCCCATCTGAATGAGTGGGCCCCTCTACATGACAATGTTTCAAGTGAAAATGATGCATCGTCATTACATTTTCATTTTAGAAAAAGTTTCACACTTACACAGCAATTTCATTTTTATGTCCATTTACATGGAAAAGGGAGAAAGGTTGAAGACGACACATTTTTCATGTTGCACCACTGTTGCTGTGATTTTCCATCTACTCGTCCAACCACAGAAGAAAACTTTGTTGTGGTCATAGTCGCAGTGTTTCAGGAAAGCTGCATTTTCTGCCGTCTGCACAAATTTGTAGTATTTTCAAAAAGTTGTGCTTTCAGTGGCTCCAAGTATCGTCATGTGAACAGACACCCGAAATGCAACAAACGTTTTCCTTTTTCACTGAAGTGTTGTGATGTAAACACGGTCTTGGTTACCAACAGTGTTGGGTAGTAACGCGTTATTCGTAACGGCGTTACTTTTTTCAGTAACGAGTAATGTAACCCGTTCTTTTTTAAACTCAGTAACTCCGTTTCTGTTACCAAATGTTGCGTTACTCCGTTCCTTTTGACGAGTTACGGACGGTGTTGCTCGTCCGTCTATAATTTGTCACTTGGGTCTAATCACAAGAGGGATGGACACACACACACACAGACATACGCATGTACGCACCCAATCAAACAAACAAAAACACATAAATACACACACACACACACACACACACACACACACACACACACACACTCAGCGACAGAGATTCACGTGATGCAGAAAAACAGAGGACAGGAGGAGAAAAAGTCTCTTCACAGGTCACCAGAACACACACATCCTACTGGCAGAGCGAGACAGAGGGAACAGATGTGAAAACCGAGAGCAGCCGGATCAGCCGAGTGCAGTCGACGTGTGACCAGGCGGAGAGCGCAGGCAGCAGATACGCC
Organism: Salarias fasciatus; assembly: GCF_902148845.1. NCBI lineage: Eukaryota > Metazoa > Chordata > Actinopteri > Blenniiformes > Blenniidae > Salarias > Salarias fasciatus. The sequence continues at coordinate 2,863,699 of NC_043746.1, read as the reverse complement.
TCCAATACGAACAGCCAAGCGCCGGCGCGGAGACGTTCGCGGCGCCTCCACGTCCAGTGCGTTCCTGGCGTTATTGTTGGTGACTGATTTGAGCTGTGGCGGAGGTGTGCGCTCTCTGAGGGCCAAATTCTAGTTCATTTATTTAACCCTTTCGGCCCAACGGGCCGACAGCTGTGCGCCACTTCACCAGGTGTAAAAAGTGACTAAAGTGCTGTGTGGATGTTTTCTTTCAACTGTATCTCAAACAAGAAGCTTTAATCTCACTAACTGAGGCTCCAGCCGCACTTTGACGACTGTGTGTTTTATAACAACTTTAAAACCCAGATGCAACAATTATACACGCCCCCTCACCCGCACCTAGCACAATGCAAGATCCATTTGCTCCACCCCAACATATTGGATATCATATGAAACTAGAAAATCTGTACTTTAAGAGACACCAGAATATTCTCTGAGCCGACCAGCTCCAGTCAGCGGCAAAACAAACCTAAAACCAATATTAACGTTTCACAGCAGCACCTCTGATCATGTTTCTCACACACTTCTTCACCAAATCTCAAAGCTGTTCACACTACACACAACATTTTTTATTCCCTTGCCATTTTGTGGTTATTTTCCATCTATCCACGCTCCTCTGACCAAAACTAACGTCACAATCTTCTAGAGTAGTGAAAGAGCGTCATGATGTGCTGCCCCTTGTCGCCATCTTGTGGGCTTGCCGTTAATCTTGGGAGTTTAAATAAAGTTTGTTGACGTTCTACATCTCCCAAGCTTTTGAACGATATGTTACACGTGACTGAGGCATCATCCAGCTGGGAGACATCTTTGAGCATAACCGCAATAGCGACGCCGCCATCTTGGATCTAAGACGCAGCGGGGCGCACTGCAGGGCAAAAGGCACGTGAATGGCAATTAGTTACTATTTCTGTGATATTTGGCAATTTTTTTTTTATTCTGAAACATGCACATTTATCTTCATTGTGCATTTCTACAGCACATTGCACATTGTTTTTGTTTTTTCCTTGATGTGAATTTTGCAGATATTATTGTTTACATATTGCAAAGCGAATTTTTTTTGTTTTCCCTGTGATATAATTGGCTATTTTTGTATTGATATGCATGTGGTGTTTTGCATCAGTATGCATTTCATATTTCATTCATTGTCTTTAACAGCAGTTCTTAGGTGCTGAGTGAAAGCTCATTAATTTGCCCAATTTGATTCTGAGATTCTGAGATTCTAGATTATATCAGAACGTCTATTTTTTGTTTTAAGCCACTTTAATTTTTTGCATGCTGTTGTTGAATAAAATAAATAGGCATTGACAAAATACTTTGGTGTTTGTGTTGGTGCAATCAGTCAGCCTTTATTTACTGAGAGCACTGTGAAAGACGTTTAAAAGCAACTGAAAAAGTTACTTTTTCAGTTACTCATTACTTTTTGGATTCAGTAATTGAGTTGTGTCTGAGGATTGGGTCGCCGGGCACCCTGCCGTCGGCTGCCACCCAATCCACATTGCACCCGGCCCCTACGGTTCCCTCGGTGGGTGGTGAGCCCACCGGAGGTCAGGCCCACGTCGTCCCTTCGGGCTGAGCCCGGCCGGGCCCCGTGGGCAAAGGCCCGGCCACCAGGCGCTCGCTTACGAGCCCCAACCCCAGGCCTGGCTCCAGGGTGGAGCCCCAGCTGCGCCATACCGGGCGACGTAACGACCTTTGCTGTCTCTCGTCTCATAAGGGCTTTCGAACTGCTCTCAGTCTGGCCCGTCACCCAGGACCTGTTTGCCATGGGAGACCCTACTAGGGGGCATAAAGCCCCCCGGCAACATAGCTCCTGGGATCATGCGGGCTCTCAAACTCCCCCACCACGATAAGGTGGCAGTTCTAGAGGGAGAATCAGCCTCCCTGGGAAAGTCTATTCCAGGGTACTGGAGAGGAGGATTCGACCGATAGGCGAACCTCGGATTCAGGAGGAATAATGCGGTTTTCGTCCCGGTTGTGTAACAGTGGACCAGCTCTATACCCTCCATAGGGTGCTCGAGGGTTCGTGGGAGTTCGCCCAACCAGTTCACATGTGTTTTGTGGACTTCGAGAAGGCGTTCGACCGCGTCCCTCGCGGTGTCTTGTGGGGGGTGCTCCGGGAATACGGAGTCCGGGGCCCCTTGTTAAGGGCTGTCCGGTCTTTGTATGACCGGAGTAGGAGTCTGGTCAGCATTGTCGGCAGTAAGTCGGACCTGTTCCCAATGCATGTTGGACTCCGGCAGGGCTGCCCTTTGTCACCGGTTCTGTTTATAATCTTTATGGACAGAATTTCTAGGTGCAGCCAGGGGCCGGAGGGTGTCCGGTTCGGGAACCACAGGATTTCATCTCTGCTTTTTGCAGATGATGTCGTCCTGTTGGCTTCATCGAAACCGGGCCTACAGCATGCACTGGGGCGGTTTGCAGCCGAGTGTGAAGCGACAGGGATGAGGATCAGCACCTCCAAATCCGAGGCCATGGTCCTCGACCGGAAGAAGGTGGCCTGCCCTCTCCAGGTCGGTGGAGAGACTCTGGCCCAAGTGGAGGAGTTTAAGTATCTTGGGGTCTTGTTCACAGTGGGGGACGGATGGAGTGTGAGATTGACAGGCGGATCGGTGCAGCGGCTGCAGTGATGCGGTCGTTGTATCGGTCCGTTGTGGTGAAGAGGGAGCTGAGCCGAAAGGCGAAGCTCTCAATTTACCGGTCAATCTACGTTCCCACCCTCACCTATGGTCATGAACTTTGGGTCATGACCGAAAGGACAAGATCCCGGATACAAGCGGCTGAAATGAGCTTCCTCCGTAGGGGGGCTGGGCGCTCCCTTAGAGACAGGGGGAGGAGCTCAGTCACCAGGGAGGAGCTCGGAGTAGAGCCGCTGCTCCTCCACATCGAGAGGGGCCAGCTGAGGTGGCTCGGGCATCTGGTTAGGATGCCTCCTGGACGCCTCCCTCGGGAGGTGTTCCGGGCATGTCCCACCGGGAGGAGACCCCGGGGAAGACCCAGGACACGCTGGAGAGACTATGTCTCTCGGCTGGCCTGGGAACGCCTTGGGATCCTCCCAGAGGAGCTGGAGGAAGAGTCTGGGGACAGCGAAGTTTGGGCATCTCTGCTGAGACTGTTGCCCCCGCGACCCGGCCCCGGATAAGCGGAAGAAAATGGATGGATAATTGAGTTACTTTTTTCATGAAGTAACTAATAACTGTAACTAGTTACAATTTTTAGTAACTAGCACAACACTGGTTACCAATGATCTCATGTTTTCCTTCCAGAGATCCCTGCAGAGAGATACTTGTTCCTCAGGAATCCATGAAATTAGGTGTGGGGTTCCCCAAGGTTCAATTTTAGGTCCCATACTTTTTAATCTCTACATGCTTCCACTTGGGGACGTCATCAGGAGACACGGCATCAGTTTCCATAGTCACGCTGACGACACTCAGCTGTACATCGCAGTGTCTCCTGATGACACAGGGCCAATAGAAACCCTTTCTAACTGTATTTCAGACATCAAGTCATGGATGCAGTGAATTTCCTGCAGCTCAACCAGGACAAGACTGAGGTTTTAGTTATCGGTCCCGAAGGTCGGAGAGAGAAAATTTTACCTTAATTATCAGATTTTAAACCAGCACAATCAGTTAAGAACCTGGGCGTGATTTTTGACTCTGAGCTAAGTTTTTTTCCACACATTAAAAACATAACTAAGATTGGATTTTATCATCTTAAGAATATAGCCAGAGTCCGCCCGTTTCTCTCTCAGGCCAGTACAGAGGTGCTAATGCATGCTTTTAACTCCTGTAGATTAGATTATTGTAATGCCTTGCTCTCTGGTCTTCCCAAAAAGAACATTTCAAACCTACAGTTATTACAAAACTCAGCCGCTCGCGTGCTGACGAGGACCAGGGGGCGGAGCCACATTACACCGGTTTTACAGTCGCTGCATTGGCTCCCTGTCCACTTCAGGATCGATTTTAAGGTTCTCTTGTTAGTTTTTAAATGTCTTAATGGCCTTGCGCCTTCTTATTTACTGACCTGTTTTTACCCTATCGACCCTCGCGGGCCCTGAGGTCCTCTGGCAGCGGCCTATTGTGTGTTCCTAAAGCTAGAACCAAAACCCATGGTGAAGCAGCTTTTAGCCACTACGGCCCACGCCTGTGGAACAGCCTGCCGGAGAACCTCAGGACCGCAGAGACTGTTGATAGTTTTAAAGGGAGGTTGAAAACACACCTTTTTAATCTGGCTTTTAAAGCTATAGTGCGTAACTTTTAAATGTCTATGAACGTCTGTTTTAGCCAAGCCACTACTAGTGGAGATGACAAAATGCAGATTAAGCCGATCGGCTCCTCTAACATGTCGCGGGATTTTTCAATATATATATTTCTTGTTTTGCGTGTCGACCGGCGACATTCCCGCGCTGGCGAGCAGGAAATTACGCATTTTACGTCACAACAAGAAGGGAGGGGGAGGACGCGCAGAGCGTCTCATAGCAACAGGCTCAGCTCAGGCAGAATGAGGAAGCTGCATGGCGGATAATCCAAAGAAACGGCCGAGAAAGAGTCCTGGAGTGGATCCTACCACCAGAAAAAAAGCCTGGACGGTTGGGAGAAGGAAAGTGACCGACGGAGAAGGCAAACTTGTCAGGTACAAATTAGCAGGCACCTTGTCTCCCGTTTGTAATAAGCTATTTGCGTTTCTGTGGCAAAAAAAAAAAAAAAAAAACAATAATTACCTCTTCGGAAGAGTCTGTCTTTTTTTCACCAGCTGTCCTTATTCACACACAATAAAAACCGTTTCCAACGGTGATTGGCGCTGTGGAAACGCGAATCACTGTGGCAGATTTGGGGGGAGAGGGGGAGGGGGGGAGGAGGGGGAACACCGGGGTGTACGTCATGTGGAAGCGCCAGCTTTATCGTTGTAAGAACGCAGAATTCCGCTAGAGGGCGACCGAAGTTACGCACTATAGCTTTAATTGACCATTTATACTACTTATCTCCATCATTTTTATTTTTGGTCATTTTAATTTTTAATATACTTGTCCTATTTATTCATTCTATTTTTACTATGTACTTTTAATTTATTTTATTTTCTATTTTATATTTCTGTTTCTATCTTACTTTTTTTTTTTTTTTTTTTTTTTTTTTTAATTAGCTTTGTATCATGTCTTCATCTGTTTAACTCCAGTGTTTCCTCAGGGGGGTCCTTCACACCGGGAGTTGGTCCCGGTCCTCTGCTGGGGTCGCTGCGCTCGAGTCCTCTGGTCCTGGCTGGCCTGGGGGGGCTCCACACCTTGGTGTGCGGGATCCCGTTGGTCTGACGGGGTCGGGGGCTGAGCGCTGGTGCCCCAGTACTAATGACCTTCGCCTTCTCCTGGTGTGAACGGCCCCACTGGTAGTGTTTTCCCATGATGCTTAGTGCCATGCCATGTCTCCTCTGCCTTGCTATGGGCATAAATTGGGTGTGTGTGTGTGTGTGTGTGTGTGTGTGTTTGTATGTGCGTGTGCGTGTGGTGTACACTTATTGATGGTGCGGCTTTTATTCTTTTTTTTCTTTTTTTTTTATGACTGTTTTTTTTTTTACTGTTAAGCACTTTGCGTTGTTTTTATTATCATGAAAAGTGCTATACAAATAAATAAAGTTTGAAGTTTGCAGAGTTGACAAAATGAATGAATAAATGTCTCGTAGTCTTTGACCTCTTGCTCCTTGTAAAACTCATTTCAATGATAATGCTTCAGATGTCAGAACGAAATGTTCACTGGATGATGAACACCTGTCACCTACTAACAAGTCCCTTGATGTCTGTCAGCGGTCTTAATGTTTAGGCTGGATGGTGTTGTTGCTTAAAACAGCTAGGAAAGCAACAAATGAAACAATGAAAAAGAAAAAAAACAGAAGCCACAGTACCAGGTGAGTTCATGCAACATCATGCAATAAAGATCAAACATTTCGACTAAAGCAGCCGCAGCATCGGGTGTATTTGTCAGAGACTGAACCCCTTCCAGTCTCACCGCTGCTCATTTTGGGGGCCGGAGATCCAGCAAGCTGCTGGATGCTGTGGTTAAGATTTTGCTCCATGTTGACAGAGCAGCATCAGACAGTTGCTCTGCTGCACTGCGACCTGCTGGCGGTGGATGCTGTTTGAGTCCCCTGAATTGGCTCCATCTGCCTCAGCAAGTTGGAGTTATGGGATAGTAAAAAAGCAAAGAGAGCCGGAAAGGTAACAATAAACAGTGCAGGACTTGAGAGAGAGGACTGAAAATCCCACATCAGCAACTTCAGGAAAGGTACAGCCAGAGATAGAGAATGGAAGACAACATTAAGAATGGGAAAAGAGGAACACGTCTGGATAGTTTACCACCACACACAAGAACAGTTCTTCTCTCAAATGCTGATTGCTCCATTTCTCCCAATACACATGCTGAATTATTGGACCCAAGAGGATGCAATGTAGACTACTACTGGCTTGGGATCGGCGTCTCGCTGCGTCTCAGCCAATGAGAGCATTTTTAACATTTGTTAATGACATCCAGCTGCCGGGCCTTCTGGACCACGGAAGTGGATTGTGGATTGTGTTAAAAACAGCAAAATGCCACCGAACTGGCAAAACACAGAGACGAGGGAGCGTCTGCTGGTTTTATTGGCGAGGTACGGGGAGGGACTTGATATTTGTTCATCTCGCTGTTGCCGACACTGTGCAGACCTCACAATTAGCGGAGTGGAGGAAGGAGAGAAGGACTAGAGCATGTCTGTTTTGATTTGATCCGAGTCCGTCTGAAACATGCCCAATGTTTGCAACACATGCATAGACTCGCCACTGCCAATGAAACCAGCCTAAAATGGGACTGTTCACATAAATACACTGGTAAATAGAGGATTGCATCTTAAAAAGACTCGTCTTTGATGAGAGGGATGTCTTCATTCCACTAAGAAAGGAAGAAGCTGTGGACACATAAATCAGAGTTGTGACGTCTTCTTGTGAATGTTTATGATTCTTAGGTCTGATCTGTGGACTTATTGTTGTCAGCTCCATCCATTCTATGGACATTGATGTGATGAAGCCCCTGGAGAACCACTCATCTTCAGTCTTGATCCGTTTTACACTATTTAAAGCTGTTAAAAGGAACGCTGGATTGTTGTGTGTTCGACTTATTGTATTTCCATTTCAGTGATCCCTCCCAAGCTCTCTCACCTCACAGCCAGAGGGTCGTTGGTTCAAACAGTGGAAAGACCTTTCTGTATGGAGTTTGCATGTTCTCCCCATGTATGCATGGACTTCCTCTTTGGGACTCTACTTTTCTCCCACCATCCAAAAGCATGCGTGTGAGGTTAACTGGAGATCCTGAGGATGAATGGATGGATGAGTGGATGATACCTCTCAGAAATACCATTCAGACTCTGAAGTCTGCGTTTTTGACCTTTTCTTCATTGGGCCAACCCCAATTCCACTGTGTCTACATTTCTCGAATTGCTTGTATTTACTGCTTCGAAACAGGAGAATAGAAGTTTTAAACGTTGTGGCAGAAATGTTACATTCTAAAAATGGCTGCATTCAAAATGCAAATTTTAGGTTTACCATGCATGAGCATTTGCCCTTCCTTGTTAGCCTTTGACAAATGTTGTGAGTGGAGAGTTGATGACATTCGCAGCCTCAGGTAATCAGTGATTGACTCCCTTATTACCATTCTGATAGGCCATTACAGCTCCAACGGATTCACAAATACAGGCTGTGGAGCACGTGACGTCTCCGCCACATGTGCTCGCACGCAAAGTCTCCGGCTGCGCCGCCACTGTAATGAATGTAATCATTCACGGTGGCCAGGCCAGAACTAAACCTTTCTCCAATTAATTCAAAACCATTTTAATTAAGGTGATAAACATTTAAATGACTTCTGGGAGACTTGTGTTGTATTGTGCTCTCCTCTTCTGCCTCTGCTGTCTCCCTCTGTCATCTCAGTCATCCCCCTCTGGCTGCTCTCTTCCTCCTCTCATCTCGCTCATCTGTCCTTCCTTCCCGTCTTTCCCACTCCATCTTTTGTTCCATGTCTTCCTGTCTGTGTTCAACTTTTGAGAACGAGAATCAAATTGTGTTTCCCTCATGAAAATCAACCTTTTCAGTGGTTCTGTTGATTCATGCTTTCTTTTTTCCCCCGTTCTTTGGCTCTTGGTCTTCTGTCCCAACAGCGCCCCAGCACCCTTACGCACACACACAAACAGTTCTGGTGGTGAGTTCTTCCCGGGCACCAACCCAAGCCTCTCTTCTGTGTTGGAGCAAAATGCTGCATGTGTCCCCCTGTGCTGAACCATTAGAGAGAAAATTGCATTTGTGTGGAGAGGGATGATCCGTCTGAGGCCCCGTTGTTTCTCTTCCCATGAAACGCATATCCATCGATTGCCAGTGTGTTTACTGTAAGTCCAATTGTACTCACACTCCAACGTTTCCAGTCATAAAGCAAGAATGTGTCCAATTATACGGATTTTTAAAAAGCCCAGCTGCAGTGCAAAAATCAGAGTGACTGATGAGAGGCAGTTCACTCAGAGCTCTAACAATGTTACGTCCAGACATAGACCTCCGACGTTAGAGAAAGCCTTAAATAACTTCTGAAGCACGCTCTAAGAGGAAAGTTGTATTTTTATGTGATGCCCATAAAAATACTTAATGATTATGGTGCATGGTCTCAAACTTGGAGGCCATATTTTATTGAAAGTAGTCTAATGGGGAAGCGTGTGGTTTCTGTAAAACATAAAAGCTAACAATAAATTGCTGGTCAATGAAAAGTTTGACCTTTCTCTTAAAAGTCAGACCTCCTTTTCCACCACCCTGACCCGCCCTTTCCTTTGAGCTACTTCTAATAACATCTCAATATTTATGATCTGGTGCAGACCATAAATACCCAATAAATACCATTTGTGTTTCAATAAATGGCCTCTTGGTTGAAAAAACTGCACTCACACGGATTGAATCCTCTTATTATCATTTAAACAGTGTCCTTTCAAAAAAGAGGATGCAATCCCAAATGTCAGCATGGTAAACATGTGTCAAAAAGGGAGGTCCTCTTGAAAAAACATACAAAACAAGCAAACCCTAAAGTAAAAAAAAAAACAACAAAACAACAGCAGCTACACAGACAAACACTGAGATTTTTCTTGTCACGTATCACAGTCTCGAAGGAATTCTCAAGCTCTGCACTGCAGAAAGTGCAGAGTGATGACACAGACGTCCCATTGCAGTACAAACACATTTCAAATAGACCAAAACAAGCAATCCAACGGAAAAGGAGTCTGCAGGCTTCGTATCACGTCATTGCACCAAAGCTCTGAAGTGCATCTGCCACATAAAAAACACTTAAAACACAAACGGAACATCAGTGGGATGTGTTAATAAGCCATCAGTCTTGTGCATCTGACTGAAAGATGTCCAATATTACTTTTAGAGGTATTGACCCTGCGTTCTCTTGTAATCAGTGGGGATTAGCTTCAGGCCCTCGTGCTTCACCTGCGCCTTCACTGCACTGCACCGGGTGGTGGAGGAGCTCAGCAGCGCCTTCCGTGGCCGACTGAGACGCCCTGAGTGCAGGACCGAGCAGGTCCTTCATCTCCACCGCTGTCAGACTGGACCACTCCACTGTGGAGAATACCGCAAAAACCCTATCTCATTTAAAGCACACATCAACCTGGCTTGTAAAACAGCATATTTCCACTTGCGCAACATAGCTAAAATAAGAAACATTCTACCTGGAAGAGATGCAGAAAAACTCATCCATGCATTTGTTTCTACTAGACTGGACTACTGCAACTCCCTTCTCGCAGCCTGTCCAAAAAGTGTATTAAAAAACTTTCAGTTGGTTCAAAATGCGGCCGCCAGATTATTAACTGGAACTAGAAGACGTGAACACATTACTCCCGTTCTAAAATCTCTTCACTGGCTTCCTGTCGAGTTTAGAGTTAGATTTAGAATCCTTCTCCTCCCTTACAAAATCCTAAATGGGATGGCTCCAACCTATCTCCAAGATGCTTTAACGCCTTATCAACCAATCAGAGCACTCCGCTCTCAAAATGTAGGGTTACTGGTGACTCCTAGAGTCTCTAAATGGACACTAGGTGGAAGAGCCTTTAGCTATCAGGAACCGTTTTTATGGAACCAGCTTCCAAGTGGTGTCAAAGAGGCAGACACAGTCTCCACATTTAAGGTTAGGCTCAAGACGTTTCTCTTCGATGCAGCCTATGATCAGGTCAGCTAGGGATTCTAAACTAAACTAAACTAAACTAAACTAAACTAAACTAAACTACAGTAAACCAAACCAAACTAAAGTAAACCAAACCAAACTAAAGTAAACCAAACCAAACTAAAGTAAACCAAACCAAACTACAGTAAACCAAACTAAACTATAGTAAACCTAACCAAACTAAACTAAACTAAACTAAACTAAACCAAACTAAACCAAACCAAACCAAACTAAACTAAACTAAACTAAACTAAACTAAACTAAACTAAACTAAACTAACTAAATACTAGTTTAAACAGTAACTGCTGGGATACGTGGTTCTTGTGCTGGACCGTCCAACGGACTGTACTCAACATTGTCCTAGGCTTTACTTCTTATTGTCTCATGCTAGCTGTTGCCAAAGCTGTCCGTCCCTGGGAGAGGGATCCCTCCATACTGTGGTTCTCCCCAAGATTTCTTCTTTTCCCACTGGGTTTTTGGAGTTTTTTCTTGCCGGATGTGAGGGTCTAAGGCGGTGGTTGCTTCATTCTGTCTCGTTACTGTAAATATTGACATATTACCATTATGCTTATTCACTGTTTTTACTTTTACCGACCAATGTAACATCTTGAAGCCCTCTGAGGCAGCTGTTGTTGTGATACTGGGCTATACAAAAATAAATTGATTGACTGATTGAAATTGAATATCCTGCAATCATGGTCACTTTACAACCTCTACGTTCTACGAGCCTCTGCGATGGTAAGCTTCTCCATGGTGAGATAAGTAAAGCCTTTTCTATTCTGTTCTGAAAACACATCACATCTATATGGCAACATTTAAACAATGATGTCTGTTTAGACGGAAACAAAAGTGCTGAAAACAACATGAATCCATTTTGAGGATTCGCTTGATAGTTTTTTTGTGATAAAACCACACAAATGCACACAGAGAACAAAACACTGTGAACATTAATCATGGCAAGAGCACGGACATTCTTATGAGCTGAACATCAAGCTGGACCGTTGTTACAGTGACTGTCAGCTCTGAAGCTACCAGGTCCAGGAGAATCTGGACTGGGACCAGGTCTGGAAGATTCTGAGCTGTGTCTGATATTCTCTATCAGGACAGAACTGTGCCTCGTGGTATTTCCTGCATTGCCTTAACAGTGACTGGGTTTACTGGGTTTGGTAGTTGAAGCGCCTCCTGACGAGTCTTGATTTGTCTGGTGTGTTCTTCCTCTCTCGCTCGCTCCCAGTCTACTCATGCCTACATCTGTCCTCTGTCAGCGTCTGTTTATCTGTTTCCACCTCTCCCTCTCTTTCCCCTCCCCTCGTTCTGGGCTCCGAATGGTTGCTTAAAGGCTTTTTAACCTTTCTCTGATCTCTCTTTCCCTTTGATTCCTCGTCTCCTTTTGATTCTTTGATTGCAGCCTGTGGGCAGGGCAGCAGAGGTAAAGGAGGAGGTGGCGAGGGACTGTACCTGGATTACAGCATCAGACGGTGTGTTGTTAAGCTCTGAGCACAAGAACACAATACAGACAAATCAAATGAAGCGCGTCACCAACTTTTCCTGTTCGGATTTTGAGCATGTAGACATTGTGTGTGGGTGTGTTTGTACAAAAGACAATCTCAGATCTGAAGGCAGAGAAAACTGAAAAACAAAGTGAGAGAGTAGAGAAGAACGGTGGACTTCCAGCAGCGAGCAGGAAGCAACATATTCAGTCTGTGTTTCGCAGCTGCCCAACCCGCTCAAGCTTTAATTTCTTTTACAAATCAGATGAATTCTGGCACTGCAGTTTAACAGTTTATATCACCCTCAGTATATGAACGTGCTTCCGATGAGCACTTTGTGTAGCTGCTCTCATGACTGATGAGTTCATGGCTGATTTAGTTGCATCTGCATCTTTGACCACATACATTTCATCAATCCACTTCCTATTCCAGTTTACATGTGCCATTTCAGGGTTGTAAGGAAGAACCGGTCTGTTCCTGAATCATCCGTGTTCATGATTTGAATCTTCACTCTAAATCAGGGATCTGAAGTCCGAGGCCTCCATTAACCTCAGAGTTGGAGTTGACTGCTGCTAAATACACACATTGACTTTTGTGCAATCGCCAGATGAGCTGAGTAACTGCAGCTTTCAGTCAATTCTACCGTCAATTTATCAAGGTTACATTATCATTCTTTAGAATGGAAGGTGCCAGAGGAAGGTTACCGGATGTGTTCTGTTCACTGGTGCAGGTACCACAAGCTCGGTTTTCCTTGTTTTCTCAGAAAGATTTAAAAGTTGAAGGACTCATCACACCGTCTTGTTATACATCTGCTATAAGATTAGTTTTGGTCAGTTTGGCAATGTCAGAATATTATTCATACATATTTTCACATTATTTTTTGTAGCAAACAGTTGAATCTTTGAACAAATTAACTTAATTAAGTTTGCCTCGGCTTCCTGCAGCAGTCGCTGTGTATGCCCGACACGATGGACCGGAGTCACTTTGAACTTGAATTGCCTTCCGCCTGCTTCCATATCAAGCTGAGAAAATAACTGTTGAAAGTCAGCTCACTCGCCCTGATTTCATTAAACAGCTGTGGCCGTCACACTGTCTCTGAGAGGGGAGCCACTAATCTCATGAAATATTTACAACCTCCGACATCTCATTGTTCAATCATTTTTCAAACAGAGGTCTGTGAAGATTCAACTCAAATAAATTGGTTTACAAGGCCGTGAATTCACACCCAAAAACCGAGGTTATAAAGTTAGTATAAATCTACAAAGTTTCTTCATCCTAATGAAAAAAAAAACAAACCCTCTCCCAGCAGACACCACCATTTCACTGAAAGCTGAAAGTGTGTTGTTGTGTAACCAGCCGGAGGTTTTCAAAAAGGTGTGTTTTGATTACCTGCAGTAAGGTTAGATAAATATATGATTTCCTGTTTTAAATTTAAAGAGCAAGATAATTAATTGAATAAGTTTCACTAAAAAGCAAATCCATTTCATACCTTCTGACTTTTTAAAATATTCATAAAAAACTGAACTTCTCAAAAAGTTTCCTGAAGTGTATTTAAAATGGAAAATCAACGTTTTTCCCCCTCCTGGCCGGGGAGGCGCTGCGTCCGCCGCCTGCAGTGCGGCGGGACTTCCGGGCCGTGAAAGCGGCAGGCTCGGGGAAAATTGGCAGCTTCCCGGAGGACTGCCGCCGCCGTGTCCGGGAGGGCCCGCCCCCTGCGGCCGCAGCAGCGAGGATTTCCCGCTGAGCGCGGGGCGTCCGGTCCCGCCTCCACCTGGGAAGGCGTAGCAGACCGGGGAGCGGAGGCAGCTGGCGGAGGACGTCCCGGTCCCCACCAGTGTCGCCCCGGAGGAGACAGAGGCGCACAGCCCAGCTGCTCTGGGGGGGACCCGGGCGGCGAAGGTTTGTCGAGAGGGTCCAGGATGTCGGCCCGCCTCACAGCATCACAGCGGCGGCCCAGTGGCGTAGAGGCTGCCTGATGTCCTGCCTGCCTTCCAAGGGGGCCCTTTGGTGGGGAGGTCCCCCCGCTGGCTGTCCCCCCGAGGTGTCCTGCCCCTCAGCTTCTGTCTCCTTTGTCCTGCAGGCCGACGCCTCGGGTGGAGGGCTGGTGGGTGCCAGCACCTGGATCATCCGGTATCTGGCCTAGCAGCGTTTTCGGTCCAGGTGAGCCACAGACCGGGGCTTCTCTCCTCTCCTCCCATCCACGGGGGGGGGGGGGGGTCATCTATGTGGGATGACTTCCTGTCCTGAGTCGGGAGGTGGCGGTATGCGGTGGCAGGGTGTGGCTGAGCTCGGTTGCAGGGTGGAGAGAGTGGGGTGAACAGCCCGTGGGGAGGTGTGGGGGGAGGGATATCTCAGTCTGGCCGTGATATTCCCCTCGTCCTCCTCTCCCGGGGCTTAAGAGGAGCAGCTCCAGAAAGGGAGTGGCGACCCACAGAGGAGAACCAACAGAAGGAGAGTTTCAGTGGGAAGACACAGATGTCAAGAACAGACGGTCTGCAGAATCTGTGAACGGTCTGCAGACAAGGTTTTTGGTTGCTGCCTGAGGGAAGCTGGGGAGGCTCCCCAGGCAGTGTGGTTTGTGTTTGTGTATTTTTGATTGAAATAAATGACGTGGAAACTCTGACCAGGCTGGCGTTCTACCTGCGGCCGAGCCCACAGACGGGCCGCAGCCTGTCCCAGATAGAACGACAGAAAAGGATCAGTTGAGTCCAGATGGAGACAGACCCTGGTTGGGGTCAGGGGTTACAGAGCAACAAACCTGGCTTTTGATTCTGGATTCTCTTCTCTTCTGCTTCTACAGAAAGTCTCCTCTGGGTCTGGTTCTGCAGGACTGCTGGAGAAAGCATTTTCCAAACAAAACAATGGTGCTACAGTTAGCTGACCGTCAGTCCTATTTCCTTTTCAACACTTCACATGCTGAAAACGTCACCCTGCCTGAGCTCCTCCTGCATGAAGGCTACATTTACACAAGAACTTTTTTTCAATAAGCAACAAGTTCCATTACATTTTGTTTGTCTGTTTATTTAAATATGGCGCTCAGAGCTACTTAAAATACATTTTCACACGTCAACTGGACTCTACAGTTAATTATGTATTTATACAAATGCTGAAGTACATTTAAATAACTGTGTGAGTCACGAGTCATTCACATCTCATGTGCTATAAAACTAGCAAACTTGCCACAGTCACACTTTCTGTTTTCCAACAGCTCAAGTATCCTGAAATGACAATATTGCTGCCACCCTCCACACAGAACCAGTGTTAAATTTGCCAGTGCTACCCCTCAGTAACCTTATCTGATATTCTGGCACTGTTAAAATTTCATACTGCCTGAATACAGAAGTACGCTGAGGTAATGAGGGATAAAAACATCCCCAGAACCCACGGTGGTTGATGGCACCTCTGTGTTTTATTTAGGATGAGATGTGGAGAGGGCCAGGGCCTCCCGTGACCAGACAGGAGAGGCAGTTAAGAGAAAAGGATGGAAATGAGCTCCAACACAGCACAGATTATGCCATGATGAAATGGGGCATGGTGAGACGTTAAGGGTGAGGGGATATCATCCGTGCTCCTGACTAAGCTTTCCCAACAGATACGCATCAGACCGAGAACCCCCTTCCCCTCTGTCTGAGAGGAGATCCTGTCGTTGGGTACAATTTAACGGAAAACTGCACAGCTGGGAAGATAACACACTTTATTATTCTCCTAGGGAACCCTTTTGAGAACTGCTGGGGGCTCTTAGAACCCACTTTGCGAGGCACTGATTTGAAGAATATTGCCAAGGAGATGCAGTCGTCATGCCTTGTTGCTCTCCTTCTATATTCTTACTGGTGAAAAACTGCACAATAGTGTTTCAACAGCCATCGCCATGTTCACACCAACGTACACTCAGAGTTAATCTAGCCTTTTTAATGGGCCTGAGTCTGCTGTGAAGGAGTATTACAAGCTATTACAGTGGTTTACGTTCATGATGATCAAGAAACGGACCTTAAAAAACATAAAATAAGCTACAGCTTCAGGGGTAGAGGACAGAATTACTGTTGTTACTGTTTGTGATTAAGTGGTATTTTTGGGAATTCTTAAATTAATTGACGAGTCTGAAATTTTACTCACAGGGAAGTGCAATTCAACCCCATAAAATTTTCTTTGCTAATTTCAAGTTGCTGCTGATTGAACTCATGGTAATAATTTGATTGTATTTAAAAACTCCCTGCTTCACAACCACAACTTTTTATCATCTTGTACTTTTCTTTGAGACTCTATTGTCTGAGAAATATTTCTGTGGAGCTAAATCATGACCAAACGATTTGTTAAATGATTAAGGAAAAAAAAACATATAAAATATTCCAGATTGTCAAGTGTAACATCCATACTTGAAGAAGCAATGTTTCCCATTTCCAAATCAGACTTTGGATGCATCGCTCTCTCAAAACATGATCACACTGGCATCATGGCAACATTCTGGTGTGCAGGTAAGAAAGGCTGTAGAAAGGTACAGGGAAACGTATAAAAGGCCTCATTATACTGGGTAATATACACGAAGATAGTTTTAGGCATTGGGAAGTGGGCATAAGCTTAGCATGAACTAGCTTGATACTATTAGCACTTGTTTTTATGTCATTAAAGTTTTAAGGTCAAACGTCACTCCTCGTTGTCAACATCTGTGTTTTTGCTAGAATTTCAGCTGTAACTCATCAGTGGTTGCAGCCTCATCAATGTGCTGAAGCACAATCTCAGTTAGGGACAAGAGACAGGACAAGGTGGGACAGGGACACACGTCTGTGGAACAGGTGACAACCACATTTTTGTTTTTTTTTTGTTTTTTAAATTTGTGTGTGTGTCTGCACTTGTGATTTTAGAAGCAAACGTATATTAAAATTTCTGATCATGTTTCAGATAATTGTATGATTATGTTGAAATACATGCAGATAATTCCCAGGATTTTTCACAGAAAAATCCTATCAAGCAAAGAACACAGAGCTTGAAGTCCTCTGGCCTACTGAAAAAAAAGGAAGCCTTTTAGCTTCTATGCTTGCCTATAAAATATGAATTCAGAGACAACCCAGTGTCCTTTGAAGAGTCTGAACTCTCCCAGGCTGGTCTTGCAAAAAGGCATGTCACCATGTCCACTGATATGAGCCTCCAGGAGGTGATGTACAAAGAAAACACAAATGCATGGCATCTCTGATTTGAAACATGTCAAACATGTCATGATGAAATGTCATTTGTAAAACATTTCGAACAACCTTCTCTGTAATTACTGAATTGAATTGAATTGAATTGAATTGAAAACTTTATTGTCTGTTTCCTGGGGTCATTGGGTGTTTTGGGTCTCTCAACATCATACACCCTCACCCAGGCGACCCAGCCGGGGGGTGACCAAGCCCCGACTTGCGTTCCAGTAGCAGCCCCTGGATCTGCCCTCTTCATCCAAAGCCACCGGGTGGCCTTTTTGGCGGCTTCACTTGCGGACTTGATGGCCCTCTTCTTTGCCCCTCCTGCGATGCCCAGGCGGCTTAGGACCTTGCACAACGACCATCCTGCAAATCCCCTGCAGCCTACCTCTATGGGCTCGTAGAAGGTCCTCCAGCCTCCCCCCTTGCACTCCTCCACCAGTTCCTGGTACTTGGCCCTCTTCCTCTCATTCGCTTCCTCCATGTTTTCTTCCCAGGGCACTGTCAACTCCAGTATGATCAGCTGTTTTGTAGACTGAGAGGTCATGATCATATCTGGGCGGAGGGTCGTTGTTGCAATGTGCTGGGGGAACCTCAGCTGCTTCCCCAGGTCGACCTGCAGCTGCCAGTCGGATGCTGTGTGGAGTAGGCCAGTTGTCTTCTGGTGGTTTGTTTGGGTTTTTCTCCAGCTTTGACCAAGGAGATTGCCTTCTTTGGAACTTGATGGTTTTTGCTGGAGCTGATGGCTGAGGCTACGCTCTCAGCGACTGCCTTAAGCACCTGGTCATGGTGCCAGTGATAGCGACCATCGGCCAGGGCCTTCGGGCAGCCGCTGAGGAGGTGTTCTAAAGAGCCTCTGCCAGAACACAGCGGGCAGGAGGGTGTCTCACTTTTCCCCCACACATGGAGGGTCACTGGGCTTGGCAGGGCATCATAGACCGCTTGCACCAGGAAGTGGACCCGCTGGAAATCTGGCTGCAAGATGTTTGTCCAGGTGATCCTGCGCTGTAGTGCGCCCTCCCACCTTGTCCACGCTCCCTGTTGCCGTAGTCCTACTGCCCTGCTCACTCGTTCTTCCTCCACCCCTGCCTTGACTTCCTCCTGGATCAGATGGTGCCTTTCCTTCCCATACGTCTGGCTAACGGGGATCTTTGGGAAGTAACCCAAGCCTGCTCTGCCTGTTGCCACAGTGCCCACCAACGCCTTCTGTCTTAGGCGCGACTCCGCCAGCTCCACTGCTTCCCATGCCTTCCACTTCCTTCCTGTCCTCACCTCGATCCCGGCTGCTGAAAACTTGCAGTCCTTTGAGTCCCTGTATTGTAAGGCTTCTCTAGTGCGTGCCACCTTGAACTCTTCTGTGAGGCCACTGAGAGGAAGCTGCAGGATGTTCAGGGTTTCCCTCAGTGCTTTATAGGCCTAGCGGGCCGCCAGGCTTTACTTGCCCCCCTGCCAGGCTAAGCGTCGGTGTTTTTTTTTCTCGTAAATATGTTTCCTGTTGCCCGGTGTTGTCTGAAGGTGACAGAATAATCAAACTCTGATGGCGTCAGTCATATGTCCACTGCCTTTCTGCTGAAGATCCAGGCAAGAGATGTTAGTGGGGGACCGAGTGCTCTGGCACTGCTGTCTGATGTGGCAGTTCATCTCACCACTAGACCACTTGGGTTTGCTTTCATGCCAGAGTGTGTTAGAAGTTTTCATGTTGGGTTTTCACCTAGTTCAACTTTTGGATCTACTGCCCCAGTTAGAGGGGTACAGTATCCGATGGCAGCTGTTTGGATGGACTTACAAATGTACAAAAGCCAGTTGGTTTGTGACCGAGATAGGAAGTGCACAATTTTTCCAGGAAATAAATTTATTGATGGATTTCTCTGAGTCTTAGAGCATTGGCCCCACACCTGAAAGAAAATGATTTCATTTTCAGATTCCTTTGAAGCAGTACCAGTTGTGTGGAGGGAAAATCCAATTCAGCTTCTTTTGCACTTCCATTGGAGTCTGATTTAGTGAATTCCACCAAGTGAGAATAAGTCATTACACATTTGAGAGTTTCACAAGAAAACAAAATTACAATTTGTCACAACAAGATGTTGTTGAAAAACTTGAAAAAAGACACAATCTAAAAACTAGTGACTTTATTGAAAATGTTATACATCTCAATGAGCAGGAGCTGACAGACACGGTCAACATTAATCAATTTGGGATCATATTTCAATTATTCAGTGAATTTAGTGATGTCTCTAATGGTAATGTAGACGACTAATTTGGCCTGTAATTCTACCTGAGTACCACACTCAATGGGAGGCTCATGGAGAAGCAGTGTGTCTCTTGTAAAAATACTTTGTGACAAGCTACAAGCAAAACAGTAAACAGCTTTACCGCCACCTACAGGACAATAGTTTATTTGAGAAATTTCAGTCAGGATATAGAGCTTATCACAGCACTGAGACTGCGTTAGTTAAAGTCACTAATGACCTGCTATTGGCGGCTGACGCAGGTCTAGTCTCAATCCTGGTTCTCCTAGACCTCAGTGCAGCTTTTGATACAATCGACCACAATATTCTCCTGCAGAGGTTAGAATGTGAGGTTGGCATCAGAGGAAAAGCCCTCTGCTGGTTCAAATCCTATTTATCTAATAGGTACCAATTTGTTCACGTTAACCAACAGTCCTCACCGTGCTCCCAGGTCAGTTATGGGGTTCCTCAAGGGTCCGTGCTCGGGCCAATTTTATTTCTGTTATATATGCTTCCTTTAGGGAACATAATTAGAAGTCACGATATCAATTTTCATTGCTATGCAGATGACACACAACTGTATTTATCTATGAAACCTGATCAAACTAATCAAATAGACAGACTCAGTGACTGTATCAGAGAAATTAAAACCTGGATGACTACGAACTATCTCCGTCTGAATCCTGGCAAAACAGAGGTCATTATACTAGGCCCCCATAAACTGAGAGAGTGTCTATCCAAACAGATTATTACCTTAGATAACGTCAGTGTATCCTCCTCCTCCACTGTGAGGAACCTCGGGGTCTTATTTGATCAGGATATCTCATTTAAAGCACACATCAACCTGGCTTGTAAAACAGCATATTTCCACTTGTGCAACATAGCTAAAATAAGAAACATTCTACCTAGAAGCGATGCAGAAAAACTCATCCATGCATTTGTTTCTGCAAGATTGGACTACTGCAACTCCCTTCTCGCAGCCTGCCCAAAAAGTGTATTAAAAAACTTTCAGTTGGTTCAAAATGCAGCCGCCAGATTATTAACTGGAACTAGAAGACGTGAACACATTACTCCCGTTCTAAAATCTCTTCACTGGCTTCCAGTCGAGTTTAGAGTTAGATTTAAAATCCTTCTCCTCACTTACAAAATCCTAAATGGGATGGCTCCAACCTACCTCCAAGATGCTTTAACGCCTTATCAACCAATCAGAGCACTTCGCTCTCAAAATGCGGGGTTACTGGTGACTCCTAGAGTCTCTAAATGGACACTAGGTGGAAGAGCCTTTAGCTATCAGGCACCATTTTTATGGAACCAGCTTCCAAGTGGTGTCAAAGAGGCAGACACAGTCTCCACATTTAAGGTTAGGCTCAAGACGTTTCTCTTCGATGCAGCCTATGATCAGGTCAGCTAGGGATTCTAAACTCAACTAAACTAAACTAAACTAAACTAAACTAAAACAAACCAAACCAAACTAAAGTAAACCAAACTAAACTAAACTAAACTAAAACAAACCAAACTACAGTAAACCAAACTAAACTAAACTAAACTAAACTAAAACAAACCAAACTAAAGTAAACCAAACCAAACTACAGTAAACCAAACTACAGTAAACCAAACTAAACCAAACTAAACCAAACCAAACTAAACTAAACTAAACTAAATTAAATTAAACTAAACCAAACCAAATTACACTAAACAAAATTAAACTAAACCAAACTAAATTAAACTAAACTAAACTATACTAACTAAATACTAGTTTAAACAGTTAAGTATCCACAAAGCTGCCCCAGGAGCTAGAATGCTGTGGGAAGTACGGTGCACTGAGCCCTGTCCTCTAATGTCTGAATGTTATTCCCTTTAGTCCGTTCATTGCTTTTCACCTGCTGTCCCCCCTTCGAGGGGGAGTCTTCTCCAGTTTCAGTTGCTGACTCCACTATTACGAAGGCCTATGAACAAGCTCCGTCCGGACCGGGAGGACACCCCTGTCGGTCCTGCCCGTGGACTGGCTTCGGTTCTACTGCTGGGATCCGTGGTTCTTGTGCTGGACCGTCCAACGAACTGTCCTCAACATTGTCCTAGGCTTTACTTCTTATTGTCTCATGCTAGCTGTTGCCAAAGCTGTCCGTCCCTGGGAGAGGGATCCCTCCATACTGTGGTTCTCCCCAAGATTTCTTCTTTTCCCACTGGGTTTTTGGAGTTTTTTCTTGCCGGATGTGAGGGTCGAAGGCGGTGGTTGCTTCGTTCTGTCTCGTTACTGTAAATATTGACATATTACCATTATGCTTATTCACTGTTTTTACTTTTACCGACAAATGTAACATCTTGAAGCCCTCTGAGGCAACTGTTGTTGTGATACTGGGCTATACAAAAATAAATTGATTGATTGATTGATTAATACAAGCCCCCCTAAAAAAAAAAAAAAATCGGTTGTTTAGCACATGAATAGCAACAAAAAATGATTTTTAATGTTGCAGGTTTTACTAGGAACCAGAAAATGTATTAAAGTTCAGGTTTGAGTTCGTCATACTGTTATCTTGTCTCATAAATGGATTATGATTATGATTTTAACAAGTCAAAATGGCTTTCAGTTTTATTTAATCAGTTGTGCTGTGCAGACACACAGCAAGACACACTAAAAATAATACACAAAAGAATATACACAAATTTATCAGCCAAAATATAATAAAAACAAGAAAAATAACTACACAGCTCCCAAATGAGTAATATACACAATACAGTGTAGCGCCAGGACAGCTGTAATTTCCCATGAATACAGAATGTTTATTAGATTTCACTGAGGTCAGAGGTCAGTGGGACCTTTGAGTTCAAGAAATAAAAAAATTAAAGAACATATTGCTTTGTCCTCATGTACCTGTCTTTACAGTAGAGACTTTACAAGGTTCCCTTGTGCGTACCTCAGTACTGTCAAATACAAGGACATATTAGAACCAGCCAAATCCAAGCTTTCAAGTCAGAAGCCGGATTTTCATCGGATTTGCCTTGAACACAGTCAATAGTGTGAACCAATAACAAAGGCATCTTTTCAAGTCGGAATTGCTTTAAAAACACTGATTCTATACAAAACTGTGGTGAAAATGTAGGTTTGTTGCTGGGGGAATCAGTTACATGAAAACTAAAACCATCTGGAGCTGATGTTTCTACGGTGAACTTTGGGTAGAGGGTTAGACTGAAGGGAAGAGCTTCAAACCTTCCAGTGGGTCGCTCTCCAGAGGCCACTTCAGGATTATCAGCCAGAGTGAAGGCTACACAACAGGATGCACACATACAATGGGAACAGATAGCAAAAAGGCTGATGAAACAGGAACAACAGGCAGTAATACAAATTTAAAAAGAAAAGGTGGAGAGAATCTGTCCAAGCTGAGAGTGTGGGGCTGAGTGTTCACGCCTGGCTGAGCTCTTTATCTGTGTTCTCACCTGAACAATTGTTATCTATCTGCTCTTCAGGCTGTCATTGGTGACAATGACACACCGCTGCCCATGCCAAAAATACCACAGTGGCTGACGACAACAAGGCCGATGTCGATGAGACAGAGCAGGGGCTGATGGGAAACTCCTTCCTTCCCCTACTGATTACTAAAAGGAATGAGATCGGTCACAACCCTGAAGATCCTCCAAGGACCATCTGGCTCATCAACACAGAGAATGGAAAGGTTCTTGGAGGTAACAGAGATAACAAGGCAAAAATCAAACATTGCACTCAAGACCCACAAATTGTCCCATGTAAGCAACAGAAAGGATGGCCTCATTGAATCAAGTTTGCTTTCATACCAGGATTGTCCACCAGTCCACACCAGAACAGCCGAAACATTCATACCTTCTAGTGTTTACATTCAATTTCCAATTTCACTTCACAAAATGGACCAAGTTACTGACAAACTCATGCAGCTACAAAATCAACTTCCTTTTCCAATTGGAATTTAAATCTGTTTTGTTTTGTTTTTCAAAAGTTTTTGTGTTTACACGGCAACATTTTAAAAATGATATCTGTTTACATGGAAAGGACAGAAACTCTGAAAACAATGTGACTGCAGGACTGCAGCAGCTCCTCGCCTGGGCATGTCAGATCACCTCTGAGGAACCGTTTCCAGCATATAAACCTCTGATCTGCAGGACCAAACCAACCACCAAAACGGTTCAGGTCTGGAACGAGGAGGCTTCTTCAGCACTAGAGGACTGCTCTGAACTCACTGACTGGGAGGTGTTTAAAGATGGCTCAGACCTGGAGGCAGACACACCGTCCGTCCTGAGCTCCTGCTGTTCTGTACTGACGCTGTTCTACCCACAGAGCTCATCCAGGTGTTTCCAAACCAGAAACCATGGTGTGACGGCACAGTGCGGTCTCTGCTCAGAGCACGGAAAGCAGCCTACAGGTCAGGAGGTCAGGTGACAGACTGGCCTACAGCAGGGCCCGGGCAGAACTGAAGAAAGGCATCCAGCAGGCCAAACAGGTACAGACAGCGCATTGAGGAGCCCTGCAGAGGCACCAGAACCGTTACAGAATACAAGAACAGCAAACAAGAGATCAGCCTCGACCCCACTCTGCCAGACACCCTGAGCAAGTTTTTTTGCATGCTTCAACACACCTGGCAGCTCAAAGACTGTTCACCTTCCACAGCCTGAGGAGCGGCCCCAGCCCATCATCCTGCAGCAGCACCAGGGGAGCCCCGCCCCGAGGAGGAGCAGCACCAGGGGAGCCCCGCCCTGAGGAGGAGCTCCGCCCTGAGGAGGAGCAGCACCAGGGGAGCTCCAGCCTGAGAAGGATCAACACCAACAAGGCCACAGGACCAGATAAGGTGTCAGGTCGGGTCCTGAAGCTGTGTGCACATCAGTTTGCTGGTGTTTTTGTGGACATTTTCAACCTGTCCCTGCACCAGACTTCAGTTCCTGTCTGCCTCCAGTCCTCCATCCTTGTGCCTGTGCCTAAAAAAAAAAAAAATCTGCTGTCACCTACCTCAGTGACTACCACCCTGTTGCTCTGACCCCGGTAATCAGGAAGTGCTTTGAGAGGAGCATCGTAAATTACATCGAGGACGTCCTCCCTGCTCCTCTGGACAGACATCAGTTTGCCTACAGGAAGAACCGGTGGACAGAGGACAGTCTCATTAGCACTGCACACGGCCCTGAATCATCTGGAGCATTCCAACACCTGTCAGAATGATATTTGTGGGCTTCAGTTTGGCTTTTAATACTGAGATCCAGGACCAGCT
This sequence comes from Salarias fasciatus, assembly GCF_902148845.1. Lineage (NCBI taxonomy): Eukaryota > Metazoa > Chordata > Actinopteri > Blenniiformes > Blenniidae > Salarias > Salarias fasciatus. The sequence goes on along the minus strand of NC_043746.1, from coordinate 2,839,353 downwards.
GGTCCTGAAGCTCCACCAAGATCGAGGAGGTCATTCTGGACTTCAGGAGATCCAGGAGGAGGGAACACACCACTCTCTACATTCATGGGGAGCAGGTGGAGCGGGTGGACACCATCAAGTTCCTGGGCCTCCACATTACATCTGACCTCACTTGGTCCACACACACGTCCCAGCTGGTGAAGAAGGCCTACCAAAGGCTCTTCTTTCTCCGGAAGCTGGAAAGGACTGGACTCTCCCCTCAGCTTCTGACAACCTTCTCCAGAGCCACAGCGGAGAGCCTCCACTGTCTGAGGGATGAGAGCAATACCTTACACTGATCAGCAAAATACTTCATGTGCAATTGGTGCATTTTGGTGACTGACTGGCTCAGTTTCCATGGGTGTTTTTTCAATCTGATTGAAAACAATCGTGTTAAACACGAGTGTACACATGAACAGCATACAAAGCGATCCACGATGAATCCTCGCTTACCAGGGCCCTGGGTGAAGCGGACTATACAGCGTTCTGTGACATGAGCACGGAGTCTCTCGCAGAACTTTCAGGTCTGTAGGAAGTCTGCAGGAAGCAGTCCTCAGGGCCGAGCGGAGAGTTTTTATCTGCTGCATCTCAGCTCAAAAACTGTCCCTGTGCACCTGCGAGCGCTCCCCTGGCCGGAGCACCGTCCCACCAAGCGGCACGTCTCGGTGTGAGCACCGGAGCTCTGCTCCGCCTGCCGATGTTTCTAATTAACTGGTGTCCGTGTTAACGTGTGACCAACAGATGTTGAAATACAGACTGAAAGTTGTAGTCGCTCTAGCGAACGTCGACTTTCTATAGTTACAGTAAATTTCTAAGTTTAAAGTCTTTTGTGAGTCTTACTTTAACAGCTGCTGTTATCAGCATGTGTTTACACAGAATTCTGTCGTCATTGGTTAACATGGGAACCAGTTAATCCAGAACACCGGCCGGGTGGTCGCTTGTAGTCTGCTACGGAGCTCTTTGAATGACTCGCTGTTGCTTCCATCTCTGCACTCCAGTGTTTGTTCTCTCGGGGTTTAAATTAAAAAAGTGTTTCTCAACCACCGTCGTGTTCTTCTGCTTGTCTGTCCTGCTTCCCGCTTACTGCGCACGTCATCAGGTCACTACGTACGAGGGAACGCATGCACAGAATAAATAATCCCCCGTTTATTCCGATCCACTGTCAGGCGGTGTTTATATGAGACACGGAGCAGATTATCGATCGGTGTACACCACCTCGTACAATCGGCTCCGAAATACAATCCGCTCCGAGTGAAGCGGATCCACTCAGTGTTTATATGAGCCGCTTACCAGGGCTGAACGATATATCGTTATCATATCGATATCGGCATTTGAACATTCAGGACATTAGTTTCTCAAAATCAACGATATCAAGATTCCCCTGCTTGCCCTGCATGTCAGCTCGCCCATGCACAGGTCAGGCCAGCCAACCACAAACCTCCTTTACTGGTTGACAGCTGATGGCAGCCAATGAGAAGCATCAGAGGGAGGGGCAGGAGGGAGACGGAGACGCACACTCACATGTGCTACAGGCGGCGGAGAGGAAGCAAGACAACAACATGAGTGCTGAAGAGAGGGCGGCTGCAGAATCTGGTGGCAGTGGCAGTGAGTTCTCATAAATAAAACTGCATTTTTTTACATCCTTTTGTATTATGATGTTTTTGTTTTTCTGAAAAATGCTTAACTTTCACCGAATCCATTGTTATATATCGTATCGATATCGAGATATCTGGCATGGATATCGAGATATGACATTTTGCCCATATCGTTCAGCCCTACCGCTTACAATCCGCTCCGCCATATAATCTGATTATACTGGGCCCATGTAAACGAGCCTACTGTGACTGCATGAGCCAACCTTCTCTCTCCACACACACACACACACACACACACACAGTGCAGCATGGAAGCAGCAGAATGAGAGTCTGGCTGCTGTTATATGACCGACAGATTTGACAGAGGAGCTCATAAGTATGAAGCTCCTCTTGTTAACCTGCTCTTGTGGCGTCTGTGGATCAGGGAATTCTCACGTTAGAAGGGGCGGGGCTTGGTGACGCGGGGAGGTGTGGTGCACTGATGGTGAGGGTTGAAAAGGTGGACGTATTCTGTCAATGGTGCTTCCTGGGATGACAGCTGTCACCGGCGTGTGAGAAGAATAAACCTCAGTCCGCCCCCACTCAGGCGCAGGGCCATGACCATATCCAGGAGAACCGGCTCACACGGGCGGCCCCAGGCCATACCCCCCTGTGCTCCAGCAGCGTACCCCAAGATCCAGGGTATCACAGCCCCCAAAACCCTCCCTTCCCCCTCCCTCCCACCTCATCCCAGCCCCACCCTGCCCACCCCTCCTCCCTGACCCCCCCCCCGTCCTCCCCCACCTCCCTCCCCCCGGCAGGTAATTTTTCAACGAAAGGAGAGTGTAAGAGCCACCAACTCTCTGCCCTTCCGCTGTGTAATTAATTCCTAGCGTTGACACCACAAATGATCCTCTTCCCTTTACGCGCACACACACATTCTCACACACACACACATATGCAAGCACCAGTGAAGCCATATGGATGGAGACTCTGTAAGGAGCCCCCACTCTTCGCGGCTCCAAATAGATTAGTGCTATCTGTCAGATGTCGTCACACTGGTGATGAGGAAAAAAATCTTTATTGGTGAAATGCAGTGTTTTTCCATAACACGTCCGTCCCATCCTTTGGTGGCAGGATGCAACCCCACATCTGCTTTTAATCTACCGTTTTATCCCTCATTTTCTATAAAGGGCTTTGTTGTTCTGAGCTGGCGACTCATTAGCATTCACAAACAACATCTTCTTTAATCATATCGCAGCAGATTTACGACGAGAACTCCTCGGGCAATGGCTCATTAGCATGATATGCATTCAGGTCACTACGTAAAGCGTCGCACTGAACAGTTGGGAAGAGCCATTACAAAATCAGAACTTTCTTTGCTGAGCTGTTTAGAAGCAATTTTGTTCAAGAATAGTATTTAGCAGAAAAATAGAGTTTATAAAAACCTTGAACCCTGCTGAATAGCATTATGTAATGAAAAGAAGGTGAACAGAAGTCGCAGATTGTCTTTCCAATTGGTTTATAGACAGTAAAAGCTTTCTGAAATGTAATTATATCTGGGCAGGTAATATTATTAAATATTGTCAGAATATCTCAGCCTTTGATTTCATCTCTAAAACTTAAATAACTGAGAATTTTGAAACATAACAGATTACCAAATAAATTCATTCATTTTGGTTGTGCCCACTGGACAACATGAAATCACCATTTTTCACCTGCATGTCTATAGAGCGTGATGGCTTTCATGAGAAATCAATCAACTATATTATTGTCAAGTAAGTTCTACTTGGTATCCCAATTCCAAAGCAAAGGCATGGCTCCAAAGTTCAGTCTGCTCATTGATCAATCTGTTTCCTATCTGCATATTTACACAACAAGTCAAGTGAAAGCACATCGTTTTTGCATTTTCTTTTCACCGTGCTGTATTTGGACACCTGAAAAGCTATTAAAATTCACCATTTTCACTTGAAAAAACATTATTTAAACGAGGCCTTGCTGTGTTGGTTTTCTAATCATGCAGTTACTTTCTGTGTAACTGTTTCTGCTTTGGCAACACCTGTTCAGTTCCTGCCAAATGTGTTACAGACTAATGCACAGCTTTTTTCCTTTTCCCTTTTTTCTCTTTCTCCTGAAAAAAGCATCCAAGAAGCTGTGATTTGACTCAGAAAAAAACCTCCCTTTGCCGACCAGCTCTGTTTCATTATCAGTATTTATCTGGCAACCTAAGGCATGGCCTTCTTTCTCGGTAGACAACAACTGTATATGAACTGATGAGAAGTAGAGCTAGTCTGATGATTTCCTAAAAGTGTAACCCTAAAAATTTCAGGAGAAACGCAGTGAAATCTGACATTTTATGAATAATTTTAATTCTGTTACGTTGATCAGTGTTATCATTATGGCATTCAACCAAACTTGACACAATCGTACGTGTATAACGGACATAATAGTGAGATATTTTCACTCGGACATGACTCAAAGAGTGCAGCACCGTTTTTGAAGTGTTCGTGAACACATTGATATGCAGGGGAATATCTCATACTTGCAGGAGGAGGAAATTACATAAAGATTACATAAAGAGCTGCATCCATCTTTCCCTACAATTCTATTACCTATTACCCAATGCGCTCCCTGGCTCAGCCCTTCCCCACTTGATTTGTGCTTTACCGTCTGCCTTTCTCTTAGTTATTCATTAGAAACGTATAGGAGAGGGAATGAAGAGGCTGGATAGTGTATTAAAGAGGCTGAAGTTTATAGATTTGTTTGCCTGCTCGTTATATTGCCAGTACAAGACCGGGGTGCTGCAAGCAAAAAGATTTCCCTGAAACATTTATTTAACATTGAACTTTAATGAGGGAGAAGGGTTAGAGAGATGTGACCGCAGTGTTCTCAATAGAGAGAGAGGAGAGAAATGAGTCTTCTGCTTCTTAGACGAAGGATCATGTAAAATTCATGGTCAGGGGAAAATCTGACACTGCTGTCAAGGGACAGGAGGTGAGGAAGGATGGGGGGTGGACTGGAATAGGAGGGAGATGAAGAGGAATGGATGGAGGATAATGTGCCTGGAAAAAGCACCGGAGGAGGAGAGGGGGTGGGTAAAAGACGAAGAGCAGAAGCAGAGCGATATAGATAAAATCTAATGTATGCAGTGTTCAAGAAGTCTTGAAGAAGAGTTGGTGTGCTGGAAGGATGGAGACAGACGAAGAGAACAGCTCTTGCAGCTGAATGTGACAGTTAATGTTAGTACAAACAGGCAGTGTTTGGATTTATAGATATTTACTCCCATGTATGATTAGCATCCCAACATGGACCGTGAGGCAGTTGTGGTCCATCAGGTCACATCACAATCAATTCAATTCAGTTCAATTCAGAACTGAATTGAATCACTCGTCTAATGATTTGCAGATTCAGAATGTGTTTCCTGTGTGTGACACACACCCAGTCAGCCATGTGTTGACATGATTCAGCCCACCAAGCTGCATTCCATCCTTGATCAAATGTCCACTTAGAGGTTTACCGTCTTTATTCTTGTGACATTTGTTTTCTGAGGACATATTCCTTTACTGCTCACACGTCCCAACCACTTCCAGGTTTCATCAAAAGAAACGGCGTTTACCTGTTCGGCATCAGAATGTTTTGTCTGGTCGACGAATAGCGTTGTCCTTCGTTTAAATCAGGCAATAATGAAGGACAACACCATTTGCAGGTGAGAGATACATACATCTTGTGGAAGCCCTGCAGCACATCATTACGATGTTAACCGGGGGGTCATTAGATGTTTTGGGTCTTTCAGCATCAGACATGCTTGCCCAGGAAACGTGATGATCAGACTCCGGCCCGTGTCCCACAGTTCATCCACAGATCGTCCTTCCTGATCCACAGCCACCTTGTGGGTTTCTCTCTGGCTTCCTTACCGGACCTCACGGCCTTCGTCTCTGCCCCCCCCATGAGGCCAAGCAGGTCGAGCACTTTTCAGAGGGACAGCCTTAAAAATTCTCAACACCCCACCTCCAGAGGTCCAAGGTGGGGCTTCCAGCACTCATACACAAGCTTGTGGGACTGAGCACGCTTCCTCTCATTTTCGATCCATTTGAACTATTCTGAAGGCCTGAAGGAAGACTGCAAAAATCCCAAGAAAAGCTAAGATATTAATGGAGGGTATGATCAGTGCAGGAACAAAACAGAAGAGAAAATCGATTCTCCACAGTATGTTACAGTATAAACAGCACTAAACTTTGGCTAATCTGTTCTGTGGGGTCAAACGGGGAGAGTCACTGGACATGACATAGGACAAGGTGCAGTTCATACGGACCGGACAACTGATACTCATGTTTCTCTGTGCTCGCTATTCAACCTTCAAAATGTGCATTCTCCTGATTTGCCCTTCATACAGACTTCGTACCTTATATTACACCATCACTTCAACAGATAATCTGATTAGATAGCAGAGTGTCGGGAATATTTTTTTCTTTTAATAATAATAAATGTGCATATTATGAGGGAAAGGACCATTTTTATGGACTCGCTGATGCCTTAAGACATGGACCCAGTATTAACACAGACACATCTTTTTAATTAATGGATGATTTCATCTAATAATCTCATTAGGGTAACTGGCTATGTTTAATGTGATTATGGATATTAGACGGCTTATTTGCCTCTAGTTGTGCATCGTGAGTTCTGTACTTTAAATGAAATGGAATGAAATACAGAGTGAAGTCTGCTGATGTGGAACAAAACAAAGGATGTGTTGTTTATGTGTGCTTATAACTGATGAATATGCAGGAAAGGAAACATGAGGACGAAAAGGCAGGAGTGTGAAGTTATGTCTCATTCACATGTTCCTTTGAATTTGTATTGCCTTCTTGTCAGTCTTGATGCTTCATAATGCATGTTCTTAACTCCCTCCCTCCCGCTCTTAAAGTAACACTAAGGAACTTTCAGTTTCCGTTGATTTTGGCGGCGCCAGTGGACAAAAGCGGTAGTGTTTTGCCTAAAGGAATACTACAGTTCCCATGAGGACTAGTGCGTGACGTCGTAAAATGCTGCTCCCGGTGGCATGCTGTCAGACTGAACTCGCCTACATTTGTTTCTAGTGGCTGTGTGAAGGACGGATAGCGACGAGGTCATGAATCTAATGGTGGCTAAACAATATATCATAATGTGACGCATGCCGTGTGCTGGGTTCCTACCACCCTCCTCACAGTTTCTTAGTCCAAGTGAAAGCAATACTGACGCCCTCAGCCCGTGACAGAGGGGTCATTCAACCCGTTGTAAGTCGATGTGTCATCACAAAAGATATTAAAATGTTTTATTAAGGTTGAAAAGTTCCTTAGTGTCGCTTTAAGGCCTGATTTTTTTATGCCAATTGTTTTATGTTGTTCGTCTTTAGGGATTTTACCACTGTTTGCTGCTACCGACAGGTCCCCCTTGAAAATGAGACCCTGAGTCTCATTGTTGCTCACCTGTATAAATATAGGTTAATTAAAATAAAATAAATAAAATCTTTCTCACTTGAGTTTATTATAACTTTGCCAGTATTACTGTTGTGAAGGCTGGGGCCGTAACAGTGCCATAAAATTATTATAATTACTATAAATGTACAGAATAAATCCTTTTGTGTTTGTTTGTTAGACCTCCAGGCCTGTCTCTCTGCGCGCTCCCTCCTTTTTGCAAATTTTGCTCCATGACATTGAATTTCTGAAAAGGTTAAAGACCTCCTCTGTAAACACAACGTAAGTCATTGTGAGTCTGTTCATTGGGGATATCAGCTTCATTATTAACAAGTAATATCATGCATACTGCAAACACAGAGACTTTTCACCATTATATCATTAGCCTTGCTCTTCAAATGGGCTTTTGAAAAGATTGTGCACCTGGGTAACGAGTTGGGAGAACAAGACAGTAGAAAAGCACAAAGCTATGTCAGCCACAACCTCAGGAAACAATTGGTGAATACAGCACTGCTGACTGTCACTGCAGTGAAAATATTAACTCGCTTTAGTTTCCAACTGACAGGAGGCAGGAGGATTTTGTACATCAAACCACGTTAGAAAACCAACTGGAGCCAAAGTGAGGATGATGATGATGAAGATCAGTACAGTCAAACCAGACTGATGCTAAGCAAGATGTGACAGGAACATATGCATTGAACGTATCGTTACGTCTAGCGAGAGTTTAACTTGGATGGTCAATCTGAGAAGTGGGTGGAGTCTTTCCAGCAGCTCACATGAACTCATCTGAGTCCTTCCCAAATGTGTGTAAATTCTGAATAAGAGTGAAAACTGCTCTGCCTGCCTCAGCCGCCTCGGAGAGACGATTAACCCTTCCAAGACCTATCTGGAGCCCAAGAGGATAAAGTATGCATTCACATGATTTAAAAGGTGAACAAAAAGTTTCATCAGTCTCAATTAATAACTGTTGTTCCATTGGGTACAAACTGTTTTGTTTAATTATTAATCGTTTTAGAAGTGTACAACGCCCCAAGCTGAAGCTTTGCTGAAGTTTATCAAAGTTTATAAAGCTCCCTGAAAGCACCTTAAGCACTATGTTTACATTTTGTTTTATTGGCGGGAATAACAAAATAATCCCCAAACTCACCCAAGGCTGCAAATAAATCCAATTCCCAAGTCAAATAAAACCTGAGGGTTCAATGAGATGCAGAGGACAGAGACACCCTTCCTCTGGATGTGGTTGAGTCTTGCCTGCCTTCATTAAACTGTTTTTATTCCATGAGAATCTTGTCCAACCTAATTAGTTTGTCAGATTTTAGGAGAAATCTATCCTCTATACAGCTATATCCAAGTTGAAGATGTTGAGATAGTTGACGTGAAAATATCTACAAACTGTCTTGAGCTCATTTTTTGTGATTAATTTATGTTTAATTTGGAACCATGTCACACTAAAGAACCTTGTTTTTATGTGTTACACTTACTTTTCAAAGTCAGATGTGCCAGATGAGAATAATGTGGAGTAGCACAACATTTGCATTTGCTGTTCTGTGGTAAAAGACACTGTGAGAAGGTCGCAGCCCCTTCTCATCCAGACCTGCGACTCTCACATGTGTGTAGGTTCAAGGGACAGTGAGGAGTGGCGTGGCTGCGGCTGGAGTGCGGGTAGTGAGGTTCCCACTACCGCCTGAGGACACATACGAGCAGAAACGCCACACAGCTACTCGCCACACACACCTCCTCCTCCTTCGCTCTGCCCAGCTGATACTGGAGAAGCTGTATTTCACCTGGCTGATGCAGGGAGGAGCAGTACATTGTGTGAGGGGGAGCACAATTGTGCATTTATTGTAAATACTTATGTTTCAGGTATTGATTTATGGGGAAGGTCATCTGTGGTGTGCATTTGAAGTAATATTTTCATTTGTGTTAATATCACTGGGGGTTTTGTAGAAATCTTTTTGTAAACATTAATAAGACGACCAGACACTCCCCTCTAGAATTGTGGGTTAGTCCAGCCCAGGGATTGGTTGATTAGGTCTGGGCTGGAGGTATTTAAGGAGGACCATGGTGAAGTCGAGAGAGACCCTGGGAGGCTGACAGTCTGGAGAAGCCTCTGTCAGCAGCTTATTTTGAGGCTGTGTGACTTAAAAACTGCAAATAAACTGAAGAATTTGCACAGAACCTCTGAACGTCCGCCTCATTTTTCCACCTATCCTCTTCCAACGTGATCCAGGCGAGCTGATCCCGAGTCGGGGTGACCGCTCGGTCCCTCACAGACACACTTTCCCATTTTTTCCAAGCCCAGCATAATTTTCATATTTGGACGTGTACACTGCGTGCCACTGTACGGCTGGTTGCATTTTCTGTTTTCTAAATGTTTACTTTCTTTACATCAATATCTTTTCATTGGATATGCTAACGCTGAAGAAATAAATCCATCAGCTACAGAGGAATCATTGGTGTGTCGATGGAGTGACGCTGTCCGTCCCATCAACCCTTCATGTACCCTCATGAGGTTTCAGATATCAACAGACTTAAAAAAAAACACCTTTTTAACGTCCATTAAAACATTTATTGTGCATCTTAAAAGATCTTTAAAGGTATTCTTTGGAAGTAAAATGGTGTTTTTCTTTCATTTGTTGGTTTGGAGGTTTCTGTCAAACAGCTGTGAATCAGCGACTGTGAAGCTCAGCTGGAAGCAAGTTGGACTCCAGCAGAGATACTTCTGTTCCTGTGGGAACGGCAGGTTTCCAAAGAGCTTGAGAAATGGCTCTTTAAAATTACCCTGATGACCTCAGGCCAGGTTTTTTTTGGACACCTCCAATGAGGAAAAACTACTCTGCGTGCTTCTTGAGAGCAACATGAGGTATTTTTTGTTCTCACAGTGTTTTAGTTTATCTTGTTTAAACTTCCTGCATCTTTTACTTGTAAAATTCCAGCAACTTTTGAGCTTCAATCCAAATCATATTTTGTTGATTTTCATTCTCACCAAAGACGTTTGGAAGTGAAGCAGCTTTCCTTTTACTCATGTATTATTGTCAAGTCCTGTGAGTTTTGTGCCGTTCTATTGAACAGAACGTTTTCCTCTCAGGACGTTCCACAGGATTTCACTCAAAGAACCAGTCCAAGGTTTCTTTCAGTTTTTTTTTTTCAGTCATTATATCACGTTTAATAGATTTCTTGAGCCCTTTAAGGTTCTTCACAGTTCTAGAAAATTCCTTAGCTTCCTTGTTCTCCAGGTTTCATTAGATGTCTTTGTTTCTTTACTTTATTTAGCAGTACTTTGGACTCTAAGGTTTCTTAGATTCCTTTAGCTTTCTTTTAGGTTTCTTTAGAATTCTTTAGGTTTCCTGAGGTTCTTTAGCAGATTGTACCAGGGTTCTTCGGGTGAGAAACCTTAACAAGGAAAACACAAAATTCAGCCCAAATTCCTCCTTCAAGTAGCATATTGAAAGTCTTTTATAAAGGCTGTATTGAAAGTAATATGAAAATTAATTATGATTTGGCAATAAAGAACCAAGTATTCTTATCGAAGGTCAAACTTAAATAGTGCTTCCCTAAATACATTTTAAACAGCAGTAGTTTAAACAAATGCAGCAATAAATCAAACACTTTTACTGAATTAATGCTTGCAAAGTTACTTTTTAGTACATTTTTAACTTAAACTTCATCAAAAATTTAAATAAGAATCATTAATCCTTGTATAAATCTCATAATCATCACAATCTTTGCATTTCCAAGGGGGGGGGGGGGCACATTAAACTTAAAGCTAGGGTCGGCAGTCTTGGAAAACTAGCATGCAGCACGAATGTAGCATCTCCGAAGGCTCCGCCCAGCTCCCACCCCATTGGAGGAGCTCCCGTTGGCAGCGAACACACTGGACGTGGAAGCGCCGTGCGCGCACGGGAGTGCCACTCGCACGGAGTTTGTGATCACCTCCAATGTTATGAACCTTTCTGACTGCCGCACACAACGCGCCGAGGAGCGCAGCGCGCCGCTCCGCTTACTTCTATTTTTCACGCGAGCCGCGAGCGCCTTAGCAACGCGTGTGCGCCCTGAACCAGGGCCAGTGCACGCCATTGAAACGTACGAGCAGGGGGCTGGTAGAACGGCGAAGGGATTTGATTGGTTCCTGAAGAGCGGTCCGCGCCTTACGATTGGTCGGAGTTTTTACACTCCTGTGGCCGCTACAGTGGTCAGATTTTTTCCGCACCCTTTTCCGTCCACATAATGTACTGACTTCTCCCAGGGGGGAGGAGCATTTCACTCAGTATGACAAGAAGTGCTTTTGGACAACATCGTCTACCCGAGCTTTAATGTGAGAAAAACTTAAGTGCTGGAATTTCCCAGGTGCTCTTGAATGCACCGAAGCCAGCAGAGACATTTCCAGAAACAAAGCTGAGTCGCACAGAGGAACACCTTCTCTGTTTCAGGAACACTTATACCCCTTTCACACTGGCCAAAAAACCCGTTTAGAGCTCGTGTCCGGAGTTTTGAAAGAGAGAGGTTTTTTTAATCCAACGTCTCAGGCTCCGCCCTCCCTCTGCTTTCATGAGCGACCAAGCCACGCCCCTTTAATTGTGCACGCGAATTATCTGTCGGGTGAAAATGAGAGCCTCTGAGTCCTGCAGCATCCTCCATGTTGAGCTGTTTACGGTGGATGTTCAGCAGACAGTGGATATATCCGAGGTGAGCGCGGCGGCTGCTGCAGAGCTAACTCTCCTCTGCTGGGCGAGCGGCCGTGCTCTCTGGCTGCTCCACACTTTGATTGACGGCACGAGAATGCGGAAGCGCGAAGTCTAGCTTTTTTGGATAACATGGGGGTCTATGAGACGAAGGCGGGGCTCATATTTTTATGTTGCTTTATGCTAATATTATATTGTAGTATCGAACCAGACTGACACATTGAAGCTCTGTTGAAAAATGATACATACGTTGGAAACGAACAGAAACTCCCGACACGAGCTTTAAACCCGCTAATTAACTGGGTCCTCATGGCAGTGTGAAAGTGTTCACTCGGCATTAGACCCGGGTTTTACAACCCTGCAATCGACGCAGGTTTTTAGCGGGTCGCTACTATCGGCTTTTTAGTGGGAGGGGCGAAAGGGAGCGTGAAAGGCAGACACAAGTCGACGTGGTAACGTATGTGATGACAGCGCGGCTACGTTAGCGCGCTAGTTGTTGTTTCTGACACAGCGTGAGATTTCCTTCGTCAAGATGACCCAGTATTGGCAAGATAGCGAGACCAGAGAGCTGCTCTGGATCCGTGGGGAAGAGGAGATTTGTGTACAGGTAACGGGGACTGAGCTCTCGTCCGTTGTTTACTTTCGCTTTGCTCCGTCGCGCTGATGATGTCATCAACGCGGGACACTATCGGCGCAGGAAAAATCAGCGACTCGGCTCGCCAGCAGGTGGGTCTGCAGGCAGTGTGAAAGGACTCAAAAGGCGATTATTAGCGGGTCGAGAACACGGGTCGACCCGCTGTGAAAGGGGTATTAGGGTGGGCTGTGTCCTGCTTCATGTGCAGGAGTCTCCTCCACACCCAGCCGGCCGGGAACGCCAACCAGGGCATTGGTTCCGCCTGGCCCTCTCCTCAGTGACCGGGGTTGAAGGCCGAGCAGGTCACTGCCCGTTTGACAAAACAATGATAAAAAGCAACTTGATATAAGACTGCTGGACCCTCAAATAAACCAGAGAAGCGTAAATATATCAGTTAGACTGACAGGGTCCAAGACGTGATGGTTGTGACTCGGTCAAGGCCTCAGTAACGCTGTGGCCCCATGTGGTCCTCCCATCTGAAGAGGCTCAGCGAAGGAACATCAGTATATTTGCAACATGGTCCTGTTTTGTCAAGAATTCTTAAGACACACTTCCTTCAGTCTTGTCGATTTACGTTGTCTTTCCTTGTCTCCTGTGTGTCTTTTTCCACTTTTTTTTTCTCGTCTCCACATCACGTCTGGTCTGAAGTTTTTTTTCTTTTTTTTTTGCCAACTCGAAAACTACCAAGTCCAGGAGAATATGGACCAAGACCAGGACCAGGACCAGGAGAATATGGACCAGGACCAGGACCAGGAGAGTCTGGACTGGGAGTCCTGACACTCTGGAGGAAAACATTTACAACAGTCGTGTCAGAAAAGTTGTGTTTTCCCTCGTTTACATTCAGTGAACTGTTTTTAAAAGTCCCACCTTGTTAATCGTTTTCAAAAAGTTGTGTTTTCAGTGGTTCCGTTGTCATGACAACGGACCATCCAAAATGCAACACTACTTCTCTGCTTTCTCTTGAAAACATTGTCGCGTAAGTGAAGCACCAACCGCTGCAGAAGTCACCTTGCTGAAGTGCTGAATCTCTTTTGACATACAACCCAGAGTAACACTTCGCAAAAATGAAACAATCAGCATTTTGGCATAAAAACGACTTCCTAAATAAATGTTCTACCTTCTGCGTATGTAAAGAGGAAGTGGCTGAATTACAACCTCTGTCCACACTTTGCAGGCTCTTAAATGTCGAGTGACGTAAGAATCGCAAGGCAAAAAAATCCTGATCCATACGGAAACTCGGGCCCTGTCCACACGGAGCCAAGCTCAGACAAATCCGCACAAATGTCTGTACTAAGTCACCCGTCGTCCACACGGAGCCGGCGTCTCAGGGCTCTGAAAACCACAAAGTTTGAAGCCGGGTCCCAGAGCGGAAAAATCTGAAGACGTGCCTGATACGTCTCCGCTGTTACGCCTTTGCCGCATATATTTATAGAGAGGATTGCGTCATCGCCCCGCCTCTACAACAGGACGCAGCGCAGAATCCGACAGAACCTCAACAACAATGGCGCTCTCCAGTGTCGTGTCAGTAGTCCAAAGTGAGCCGTAGCAGTACTTGTACCTCGTCGTCCGTCCACACCAAACTTTCCTTAACTTTCGCTCCGAACTTTCGCTACCCAACTATCATTGCACTGCAGCGCCGCCAGTGGGCTTGGCATATGTATTACAGTGTTTACATGCGTCTTCAGTTCACTAATGTGGACACATTTTTTTTTTTTTTTTTTTGCAGATTCCGTCTTTGCGCAATTCGTTTTGTAAAGTATAACTGTTTTGGCTCCGTGTGGACAGGGCCTCAGCTTCTATTTCTGTTCTGTAACTCCAGTCTCAGCAGGTTTTGATGAGGAAACCATCAAACTTAGGTGTTTTTCTACCGTCCTCTTTCTGAATCCTCACTGTTTTGCTTGCCTTTCACCTGTTATTTATTTTTCTGGCTGCCCGCCTATTGCATGACGGAGAACACCCACACACTGATATCCGTGCTGAGAACTCAGCCTGCATAGTGATTACACTTGATATCAGAGGACACGACATGAATTTTTTATCTTCGTCGTGGGAAAAAAAAGCGATTATCAAACATGACACAGGGTTAGTGGAAGTGCCTTCAGAAGTAATTGGTTTTCAGTTAGTGAAAAATGAGACTTTAACATGTTTTGATACATTTTTCAGATTAATGGTCATCAAACTCTAAAGTGCTAATTTACCAAACTCTGAATGGAGAACGCCATCGCATCTTGCTCCTTTTCCTTTTGGCACTTACAGCATTTTAGTACAGATCAGGTAGTCGCTGCGCTTCTGCTATCGGCTTCAGGTTAAACTCATTTGATTTCACTTTCATTAAGCCGATTTAATAGGAAGACAGAGTCACTGAGCAGGTTGGTGAAAAAAGTTTCAATCAGACAGTAGGGCTCAATCTGTACTCTCTTTATGTAATATGTACAGCGTTTTACACTTCCCAACTTTATTCCTCATCCTCCATACCTGCATTATCCAATGTAGGTCACAAGAGGCTGGATGCTTCTCCTCAAGCTAGTGTGTGTTATGCCTTTCACAGGACGGCTAAGACATAACTAAAAATAGTTCTTCCTGCATTTCATCCTCTGCAGAGACAAAAATACAATGCTGAACTTTAATAATTGTGTTTTATTTACAGCGTGCACAACTGGAAACAAATATAATAAGGCCGTCGGGATAAACTGACCGAATAAGCAGAACAAGCCCAATAGCGATAAGGGAAGTGAAAAACCTAAATCCCAACAAGACGCCGGAGCTCAACTGCTCATCCAAGCATACAGACTGACTCCCGGAATGAATGGACTTCTACAACTTAGTTTCTTATCCTCCATCATCGTCACATCGGTTTACAGTTATACCGGGCTGCAAAGGGCTTCATGATCACCACAAACAGCACAACACACACACACACACACACACACACACACACACACACACACACACACACACACACACACACATACACACAAAATGTGTGTTATTTGTTTGCCCTCCCAATGTTTGGTGGGGTTATACTCCTCAACAACACAGCTGTTGGTGTTTCCATGAGGAAACGAGAGGTGGGAAAAGCCAAATCTTCTCTGCAAATGCCACACAGCATCAATCTGCTCTGTGTTCAGATGCTGGTTTTCCAAAATGCTGCCAGTTAGGTTTGTAATCATCATCTGATGGGCTGCACAAATCAAAATACTACATTTCCACACAACGAAGAACAGGCCAAAGATCATTCTGTCCCAGGCCAGGAAGGAGCAGGGAGCAGGACCCAATGAGCCCAACACTGCCGGAGTTGAGCTCAATTTATTGTTCGTGCAAAAAATTCCTAAATCAAAAAGCTAAACATACTGCATGTGTTCAGACATGAGCATTACTGTTGTTTGTGAAGGGGATAGTGACCGGGAAATGTTGTTGTCATTGTTCACACACTGAACATGAGCTGAACTGTGTCAAAAAAGTTATGTTTTCCCCCGTTTCCATGGAGACGGTGTCAGAGCGGTGGAGCAACAACGTTCCACCTTGGGAGTTGTTTATAGAAAGCAGCATTTTCCTCTGCTGTGACCATCGCTGTTCGCTTAGTGTGAGTCGGCCACAAAAAGCTCCCGTCGTTTCAAACAGCCTAACTCTCTTTGAAAGTGATTTTTTTTTAAACTGATGAGTGAATGAAACAAGAGTGATGATCCACTGACTTGACCACAGAGTTCAGTTAAGTCCCACTCTTGAGGCAGCAGGTTGAGGAGCTTAAGGAGATTTAAAGTGTAATGGGCCTGATTTTCTCCCTGGAGGTGACCTGCCATCTTCACTTCTGAAAGTGTAGCTTTATGGGGGAGACTGCCACAGGAACAAACTTTAAATGAGGGGTGAATGACAGATTGGGTGGTCTTTGACTTTCAAAACTCCCTTACAGCCAGAGTTAGAGAGGATGGAGACCACTGCAGGTAAAGCTGAGAGTTCAGGCCAAGTTCAATATACTCATTTCCTTGTTTTGTGCTCCAGCCGGCTGGAGTCTTAACGGTTGGACTGCTCTGGTATGCATCGCTGCGCCTGTTCCCACTCTGCATCGTGTTACACACACACATTCTCTCCAACAGACCCACAAGCAAATCATCTCTGCAGAGTGTGGTAAAATATTGCTCTCAGTGACTCTCCGTCTCCAAGTGTTCTCATCGTGCCTTTGTTATGGAAATATTCAAATCTGATGCCTGAAATGAGATACGCCACAGCCTGTCTATCACAGCATCAAACACACACGCATCATTTATTCAAAGAATATATTTGGCGCATGCAAACAGTCTGATATCATTTCATGATACTAGATATTTGAAGAGCAGGTTAATGTGCTCATCGGAAACATTCAGGGAGTCTATTGGATGAGGATCTTTGACACAGAATCCTTTTTCACACATTTTGATATGACTGTTGAACAAAATGTTAAAGGTTAAAATGTAAACTCGGTCTTCACACACTGATCTCATCTCCATGAGTTTCTTCGTTCCTGCATGTCCAGGAAGCATCGCAGCACTTTGAGCCATGTGAAAACACAGTTTTCTTCATTCCACTCAGGCCCCTTTATACGTCATTTTCAAGTGAAAACAGAACAATGTTGTTGTGTTGTTGTGTTGTTGTGTTGTTGACGTGCATTTGCTAGACAGAATCACTGTGTCAAAGCTAGCTCTTTCTGGAAATGCTTCCAGTTCATCTCTGTGGAAAATTCAACTTTCTGAAAACACTCCCAACCTCTCCTCTGACTCTCTAAATGTGAAAATGGGAAAACAGCTTTTCTGAAAGTGTGCATGTCCCCCATGACTGCGGTAACTCTGTCCTCTGCACATGCTCAGTTGATGGACGGTGGCAACAGTGCGGTCCTGACTCCCAGTCCAGTAGTGTGGAGGGGACCCTGACACAGAGACAGTCCATACAGTGCTTTGTGAAGACAGTGTGCATTTTGTTTGGTTCGGTTTAAGATGCTGAAAACTGGAACTAAAAAGGTTGCTTTCATTTTAACAGGCCGTACAAGTGACAGTTTGCACTGTCATCTGTCTTTCAACAGCAGAGCTTTCAGTCAGGTAGTGTTCAGTGCAGTTTGAGTTCTGTGAGTTGGCTCACAGTCAGTCCTCTCAAACTTTGTCCTGAAGTATATCAGCTTGTCTTTGAGCTCTGCTACAGTGTCAGAGTCTTTCCATTGCCACTCTGTCAGCTGCTATTATATTGACTGCCAATCTCCAGGAAAGTGAAAGGCGCCACAGTGGCAAGTAAGAACTGCGTGTCAAAGCATTTTATATTCAAAGGTTGCCAAGTGTACTTGATTAAACTTCAAATACACGAGGAGAAGATACATTATCGGTCTTTATTGTGCGATAAAAGGAAAATTAAAGCCCTTTTGTGTGTAAGCTTTTCAAGTGAGAATGCATTGTTTTTGCATTCTGCCTTTACACTTTGCAGTTAAAACCATGTGAATGTTTGGAAGTGTTTTAAGGGCACCCAACAGGGAAAGTTTGCCAGAGAAACTTTAAGTGCGTAAAGCCAGTTTGTTGGGAACATAAATTTTTCCTGAGACAGCAATGGTTCCCTCCTCCTAAGTCGTCTGTTACAGGTGGATGGTTAACAGATGTGAAACAATAGATAAAATCAGTAACGATCTGCAGTTCCACCTGCTGGAATACAGAGCGAGTCGGAGGAATCCAATTGTGTCTGAATTCATTAAGGGGTGAAATCCTTTGGGTGTGTGGCGACAAATTCTAATTGAGCTCACCGCTAATTAATCTCGATGAAAAACATCATAACCACCATCGCACCACTTTGCGAGTCGGCTGTAAATTGGCATGTTATGAACTGATAGATTATTAATTAACTCTGATATGATGTGTCAAGTGTCAGTGAGGCTCCGAACCTGCCTCTGTTGGAGTGAAATGAGTGAGTGTGGATGAAACGCTGTCCGTGTGAGGGCAAAAAATGAATAAGAAGAGCAGATGAGACTTTGTTGAACGAGGGGACCGTTAATGTGTGCGTGCCCACTTTTGCTCTTTGGAAAGCATCACACACATTTCCAATGAATGTTGTATCCACGGCCCAGTTCTGTGCTTTCGAACTTTAATTAAAGTTACAGGGTACATGATAAGCTGCCCGAGAAGATTTGTCTCATTTTCTACACCCCAAAAGTGGTTATTCATTCAACACTAATGTGTAAATTATTTAGCATAATTATATAATTATGCATAATTTATGCATATTTTT